>NC_133331.1:11428030-11683030 GCF_042186555.1 Aquarana catesbeiana
TTGCGATTTTATTGGATTTGATTTCGTTCGATTCAATTTCATTGCGATTTCTATTGTCATACATTTAAAGCGAGTTTCTTTATTCCTAATAATGAACCGATTTAAATGTAATTGGCTTCTTTCTCTGAAAAACACCAAAGAGAAAGCCAGCAAAGGAGGGGCAATGGTAGGAGGTATCAGTGACCAGCCTGCAGATACCCCCCCAACCAAAAAGCCCCCCAAAATGAAGAGGATTGTGCGCGGCTGTTTCAGAGCCGTCGTTGGATGTTTCGGCTGTAACCGAGATACTGGGATTGGTAAGTGTTATGGATAGTGATAGATACAAAAAGTACTCTGGATAAGTCACCTACACTCATCAATCAAATTATTGATTATTTGTTTTCATAGAATTATAGAACAGAAGGGATATTAAAGTGATTGATAAGCCACAATCTGATCTTTATAACATTTCCTCTGTCAGATAAAAATCTGCATCCTCGTGCCTGTGCGTTATTTATAAATAAAACGCTTTCTAGTTGTATTAAAGAGGAAGGAATCCCATCGATTTAACACTTTCAAAAAACATTTCTATTTCTGGCATGTCGGGAATGCTAACTGTCACATTGGTTGTGCTCTCAACCAAACTGTCAAACCATCCAATGGCTGGTGTCATAACGGATCACATGTGCAGCATTATGGCAGTTGAAGATTCACCACTTCACCCTTCTTATGTGTATGTTGGTCTTGCTGATGGGTGCATGATCTCTATGTGTTATCAGATGGGACACTGTAGGTGTCCTGGGGGATACTATTGATTAAATATGTCCGCATTCATCATCACGGGTGTTTAATAATAAGAAACAGAAGCACTGCAGATTACTCCACCGCACCCGAAAGTGAAGAATCAGACCCCTTTTTCATTTTAGTGGGTCGGCATAACTGCCAGGCAACCAAAATTTTTATATAAAGGCCATTAGTCATCCCTGTGTCCCTGTCATGTTGGGATTATTTATTGTCCCTTGCACTGGAATTTTGAACTTTTCTCTCCATAATTTGATGTTGTATACAAATACATATATATATATATATATATGTAGGTGCTAAATCCGATTCTTATTTTTTTATTGCAGATGTACAACGTACTCCCCCAGTGAAGAAGATAGTATTTGAAAGCGACTTTGACATACCACCAGCACATAGTTGCCAACATTGTGAAAAAAAAATGAGGGACACTTTTGTGGCTGCAGGCGGAGCTGTCCAATAATTAGGGGGCGGGGCATATGTCAGCAGGCGTGGCCTAGCAAAAATAGACAAGTGCGGCGCGCGAGCAGAGTCCGTCCTTGCATCAGATGTCCCCGGCGGAGCCCCCCCTCACACCAGGAGTCCCCGGCGGAGCCCCCCCTCACACCAGGAGTCCCCGGCGGAGCCCCCCTCACACCAGGAGTCCCCAGCGGAGCCCCCCCTCACACCAGGAGTCCCCGGCGTAGCCCCCTCTCACATCAGGAGTCCCCGGTGGAGCCCCCCCTCACATCAGGAGTCCCCGGCGGAGCTCCCCCTCACATCAGGAGTCCCCGGCGGAGCCCCCCTCACATCAGGAGTCCCCGGCGGAGCCCCCCTCACATCAGGAGTCCCCGGCGGAGCTCCCCCTCACATCAGGAGTCCCCAGCGGAGCTCCCCCTCACATCAGGAGTCCCCGGCGGAGCCCCCCCTCACATCAGGAGTCCCCGGTGGAGCCCCCCCTCACATCAGGAGTCCCCGGTGGACAATGTCTCCGCCGGCCGCCGACCTCTAGCGGCGGTGGCGGCGGTTTCGAAAACGGGAACCGGATTTTTCGAGACATTTCCCGGGACACCACAAATCCGGGAATGAAGTCCGGGACAGTTGGCAGCTATGCCAGCATGGTGACATTCACAAGGAGTCTCCACCAGAAACACAGATTTCTACACTGGTGGCGGCTGCCACTCCAGTAACCGGAGGGTCCTCTCATCGGGCCTCCATTTTTGTTTTTGGAGCTTCTGAATCACCATCAATGTAGCTGGACAAACCAGACAATTGGTTGTTCCTAGAAAAAGACTCAACAAAAAGTCAGAGGAACCCTCCTAGGGACCAGGTTAATCAAAAATATCACATTCTAAAGGGAAAGGTAGAACAAGGGGGAGTATGGAAGAGGGAGAGGGAGGAAAAGGGGGGGAAGGGAAGGTTGAAGAAAGAAGGGGGTGAGGGTTGGGGGGAACCCCCACACCCCTTCCTTACTCCTAACCTCCCCCCCTCCTTTCCTCCCTCTCCCTCTTCCATACTCCCCCTTGTTCTACCTTTCCCTTTAGAATGTGATATTTTTGATTAACCTGGTCCCTAGGAGGGTTCCTCCTACTTTTTGTTGAGTCTTCTTCTAGGAACAACCAATTGTCTGGGAGGAAAAGGGGGGGGAGAGAAGGTTGGAGAAACCTCCCCCCCTCCTTTCCTCCCTCTCTCCTTCTTCCATACTCCCCCCCTTGGGCGTGTGTTGGACCGGCTATGAGGGGAGGTTGGAGCCCGGTATGTTTTTGAGGTGTGTGTTGGACCGGCTAAGGGGAGGTTGGAGGCCGGTATGTTTTTGAGGCGTGTGTTGGACCGGCTATAAGGGGAGGTTGAAGGCAGGTATGTTTTTGAGGGAGGTTGGAACTCTTTTTGTCTTCAGAGGCGTGAGGAGTCTTTCCGGCTTTCTTTAGGCTTTCTCTGCTGGAGAAATGAGAACTCTTGCCACCAGTGAGGTCCTATATGGAGAAGACCAAGGCCTCACTCACACGAGGTGTATGAATCTGTACCCTGTGTGGGGGCTGTGTTTACCCCAAAAAGGACATCCATGTGGGTGCAGTTGCGCGGATGCACCCTGGGTGCGTTCGGGGCCGTGCACCGGCACCCACACAGATGTCACATTGGGTACAGCCTCTGCACCCCAGTTGGCATATGGGCAGCACAGAGGCTTAGGGGTTAGCCTTGCAGCACTGGGGTCCTTGTTTGAGATTCTGACCAGGACACTATCTGCATGGAGTTTGCATGTTCTCCCTGTGCTTGCGTGGGTTTCCTCCGGGTTCTCCGGTTTCCTCCCACACTACAAAGACATGCTACTTTGCGTTGGTGGTGCAGTGGCGAGCATAGCTGCCTTCCCAGCAGCTGACCCGGGTTCGATTCCCGGCCAACGCCATCTCCAATACTTGGAGTCCTCAGAGAGAAAAGCGCTATACAAGGTCAATACGGAGAATATATTAGCGGTGGAATAAAGAATGAAGCGAATGTGTGGAATGTTTGAGGAAGAAAATGTTCTCCCAGAATCTATAGAAGGTGAACCCAGCACCTGATAGAAGACGCATAGTCTGCGATCACACCTAGGCCTTCTGGTTTGCGGTTGGAATTACTGCAATTCCCGATTTGCTGCAAAACACGGGACACGCTTGTGATACCGTTACTTTCAATGGCATCTCAATCACTGGACAATATTGTCACCTATACAATAAAATCAAGGTAAGTGCAGCGCAAAAAACTAAATAAAAGAAAAAAAAGAAAAAGTCCAATCAAGATGGAAGTTCCAATCACCCGACAAAAGGAATGGCAGGATCCCTTGTGTGAAAATAGGGGGAAAGAAGTCCTTCTGATGTGCAGTGACAGTATCCTTCACCAAAAAAGCCTAAATACGCTTACCAGAAATGGTGGACCTCCCTGCCACAGAAGGTCAAAAGCGCATGTATCCCCCTCAGGGATGTTGCAAACCTCCCAGGTTAGAGCGGTCCTCAATCCCAGTGAGTGGAACTCCTGTCCAGCAAGGAAATCCAATCAAGCAGGGGGAACCTCCAAATAGCCTCCAGAAGCAGATGAAATCATAGTGTGCAGCGCTCCAAAAAAGGCAAAGGGAACACTCTAAGTGTACTCCGTTTAATGGTCACAAAATATAAGTATAAAATAGCAGCTCTAGGTAGCGCAAATGGATAAAAACTTTACAATAAAAGCCGATCCACAGACCAGCTGCATAGAGGTGGCAGCAGGGCATTGCAGAGTATTGGCAGGGCATTGCAGAGTATTGGCAGGGCATTGCAGAGTATTGGCAGGGCATTGCAGAGTATTGGCAGTTAGTAATAATAATAAGAAGAAGAATATTACCAATAATAATAAAAGTATAATAAATGTTTTTAGCTGAATTCCGCTCTTCTTTTCAATGGGGGACTTTTCTCCACAGAACACAAAACTTCTATGACATCCATGTGATGAATCGGACCTATCAGGGAGCAGATTGCAGAAGCCCCTCCCCTCGATGGACCAGTTCGGCCAGCAGGGGGGCTCTGTGTGTGTATGGAGGACTACATCTCCCAGCATGCCCCGCTCTCCTCATAGAGATCTGTGTTAATGTTGTGTAGAGATGTGATGGAAATATAATATCCCCCCCCCCATGGTGGCTCTCCGGGGTACACACACTATGGATGACTCCATGAGATCACATTATATTACTATACATCATGAGGACAGAGATTTAGAAGCTCAGACTGGCACGACAGTTAACAAAGATGGCCGCCGGGGGGACAGTGAGGGGGCGGAGACTTCACTGTCATGTGACATTTCCATGGAAACCAGGAAGTGGTGTGATAACAACAAGAGGCAGCTGTGATTGGAGATCCCGATGGCTCAAGGGAGGAGGACTGACCAATCAGGAGCGGAGGGGGAGGAGCTACAGGTCCCAGCAATACCGCACAGTATAGCCAGGCGTAGGAGGAGGAATGCCCGGATGTGGATACGTGAACCAAGGCCCCGAACCTCCCTGCACACCACGCTGCAGATAAAGTCTCTATTGGGAAATGTTTTTTTTTTTTTGGCTGCGGATAGTGAAGGGCAGGGGGGGAGGCAACCCGGGGACCCTCCAGATGTTGCAGAACTACAAGTCCCATCATGCCTCTGGGAGTCATTGTACCTGCCAGCCTTGCAATGCCTCATGGGAAATGTAGTTCCACAACAGCTGGAGTGCGACTGGTTGCCTCCCCCTGGTGTAATCCCCCCGCACTGTGTGCTTTTTATGGGATATCTCCAGTCACTTCCTGTCCCAGAGACACAACAGGAAGGCGAGAAGAAATCCCCGATCAGTTGTCACCAAAACAGGTTTCTCCATTGAAAGATCGATCGTCACCATCCGTTTCCGTGACAACTAAAATCTGGATTTCCTATCGCTTCCTGCCCCCGATGACCAATGGGGGTCACCCGACACAATTCACCACTTCACCCCCCGAGACTCTTTATTGAGACTTTGTTAATTACAAGTTAAAATCTGTTTGTTTTTTTGCTATTATATATATATTTCTTTTTTTTTCAGACACCCTAGAGAATAAAATGGCGGTCGTTGCAATACTTTATGTCACACCGTATTTGCGCAGCGGTCTTACAAGCGTAAATTTTTTTGGGGGGAAAAAAATACACTTTTTTTTTTAATTAAAAAATAAGACAACAATAAAGTTAGCCCAATTTTTTTTATATTGTGAAAGATGATGTTATGCCAAATAAATTGATACCCAACATGTCGTGCTTCAACATTGCGCCCCGCTCGCGGAATGGCGACAAACTTTGACGCTTAAAAATCTCCATAGGGCGACGTTTAACATAAATTCTACAGGTTGCGTGTTTGGAGTTACAGAGGAGGTCCAGGGATAGAATTATCGCTCTTGCTCTAACGATCGTGGCGATGCCTCACATGTGTGGTTTGAACGCCGTTTTCATATGCGGGCGCTGCTCACGTATGCGTTCGCTTCTGCGCGCGAGCTCGGCGGGACGGGGCGCTTTACTTTTTTTTTTTCTGATTTATTTAACTTTTTTACTTTGACACTGTCTTTAGAAAAAAAAAAAAAATGGTGTCACTTTTATTCCTATTAGAAGGAATGTAAATATCTCTTGTAATAGAAAGAAATCATGACAGGTCCTCTTTAATGTGAGATCCGGGGGGTCAAAAAGACCCCAAATCTCATATTTACACTAAAATGCAATAAAATAATTAATGTCTTTTTTAAAAATTAAAAAATGTCCCCTTGAGGACCATTGGGCGGAAGTGACGTTTGACGTCGCCTCCATCATCCAATGGGATGGAGCTGAGTGGGAGGGGCCATCGTTCCCTCCCTCCACTTCCAGCCTCTGAGAATAGAACATCGGATCGTCTCCGCCGGTACTGACGGCTCCGCAGCGCGGCGGGAGGGGGGGAGGAACCTCTCCTCCCCCCCCCCCCCCGATAAAAGTAATCTTGCGGAAAATCTGCGGCAGAGACCACTTTTATCGTAAAAAGAATCGCCCGCCGTCTCTGAAAATACCGGGGTTGTGGCCGCTCACTTCTGCCGTAACAACGGTATTCAGCGTCAGAACACGTCTGACCAGAAAGACTGAAAAAAAAAGAAAAGTACCTTTTAAAAAACGTCCAACTTCCTCCCGAAATCAGAGGTGTGAGATCACCGGTCCCGATATTCCATCATAAAATGTATATTAACCCCTTACCTCCCGGGCACTCTCACCCCCTTCCTGCCCAGGGAACGGCCAATTCTCAGCTTTCAGCGCTCTCACACTTTGAATGACAATTACGCCGTCCTGTAACACCGCACACAGAGGACTTCTTTTATTATTTTCTTCACACAAATAGAACTTTTTTTGGTGGTATTTAATCACCACTGTTTTTTTTTTTTTTTTTTTTTACAAAAAAACAAATAAAAAAATTAAAATGTTGAAAAAAAAAAAAAAAAAGTTTTTCTTAGTTTCTGTCAATAAATTTTGTAAATTTAAGTAATTTTTCTCCTTCACTGATGGGCACTGATGAGGTGACACTTATATGTGGCACTGGTGAGCACTGACAGGCGGGCATGGATAGGCGACACTGATGGGTGGCACTGATGGGCATCAGTGATTGGTGGCATTGATGGACACTGATGGGCGGCACTAATGGGTGGCACTGATAGGCATCACTGATAGGCGGCACTAATGGGCCATGATGGGTGGCACTGATGGGCATCAGTGATAGGCGGCACTTATCAGTACTGATGGGCGGCACTATTGGGCACTAATGGGTGGCACTGGTGGGCATCACTGATGGGCGACACTAATGGGCATTGATGGGTGGCACTGATGGGCGGCACTAATGGGCCATGATGGGTGGCACTGATGGGCATCACTGATAGGCGGCACTGTTGGACACTGATGGGCATCACTGATAGGCAGCACTAATGGGCATTGATGGGTGGCACTGATGGACATCGCTGATAGGCAGCACTGATGGACATCACTGATAGGCAGCACTAATGGACATTGATGGGTGGCACTGATGGACATCGCTGATAGGCAGCACTGATGGACATCACTGATAGGCAGCACTAATGGACATTGATGGGTGGCACTGATGGACATCGCTGATAGGCAGCACTAATGGGCATTGATGGGTGGCACTGATGGGCATCACTGATAGGCGGCACTGTTGGACACTGATGGGCATCACTGATAGGCAGCACTAATGGGCATTGATGGGTGGCACTGATGGACATCGCTGATAGGCAGCACTGATGGACATCACTGATAGGCAGCACTAATGGGCATTGATGGGTGGCACTGATGGACATCGCTGATAGGCAGCACTGATGGACATCACTGATAGGCAGCACTAATGGGCATTGATGGGTAGCACTGATGGACATCACTGATAGGCAGCACTAATGGGCATTGATGGGTGGCACTGATGGACATCACTGATAGGCAGCACTAATGGGCAGCACTTATGGGCATTGATGGGTGGCACTGATGGATATCACTGATGGATATCACTGATAGGCAGCACTTATGGGCGGCACTAATGGGCATCACTGATAGGTGGCACTGAAAGCAAACACTGGCATCACTAATGGGCACCAATTTCTGGCACTGGTGGGCACATCTTGCTGGCACTGGTGGCACTCTCATGTAATCAGTGCCCTGATTACACCTCTCACTGTCCCCTGCGAGGAGATGCCGCTGATCGGCTCTCCTCACCACACACTCTGTCAGAGCGAGGTGAGGAGAGCCGATGACCGGCACTTCCTTCTTTACATGTGACCAGCTGTGATTGGACACAGCCGATCACATGACTAAAGAGATCGGGTGCCGCGCTGTGTCCTAGCAACACAGCATGACTGCGATTGCCACGCGCCCCCAGCGGGCGCGCAGGAGCGGGCCGTTCGGGTGCGCCGTCATGTGACGTCCACCCAGAACGAGAGCCGCACCGCCTCGCCGTCATTTGATGGTGGGCGGGCGGCAAGTGGTTAATGAGGAACTGCAGTCCGCTCACATAATCTGTAATAAAGAACATCTTTGCCATTCTGAAGCTTCCCTCCAACCACTTTGCATATTATTTTATATATACTGCGATTCTGCTAAATATGCTGCAGAAATCTCCCTCCACTGAGTCTGGCTGCAGCCATTTTAACTGTGGGCAGCTGAAGCTTCTGCCTGTTCACTTCCCGGATTTACACAGAGGCACACCTCCAGCTCTGCAGCTCTCATTGGCCCCTTTTTTATTACTCACCCCCCCCTCCCTTCCTGGCAAACTCTCACCAGAGTGAGTGAGAGAGAGAGAGAGAGCTGTGCGTGATGTCATAAGCCTAGACCAGTGATGGTGAACCTTGGCACTACTGGAACTTTTGGAACTTCATTTCCCATGATGCTCATGCACTCTGCATTGTAGTTGAGCATCATGGGAAATGTAGTTCCAAAACCTCTGGGGGTGCCAAGGTTCGCCATCACTGGGCTAGGCCAATGACCAGACAAGAGACAGGAAGTGGGCTGTATAAGGGATTTACTGGCAGGAAAAAAAATGTTTTACTATCCAAAGTTAAAACAAGAAGAAGAAGAAGAAGAAGAAGAAGGGCAGAAAATTTAATAGATGGAAAGTTAAAAAAATGACTGAAGTTTCCGCTTTAATGACCAGGGCATTTTTTTTTGCGATTCGGCACTGCGTCGCTTTAACTGACAATTGCGCGGTCGTGCGAGGTTGTACCCAAACAAAACTGACGACCTTTTTTTTTCCCAGACAAATAGAGATTTCTTTTGATGGCATTTGATCACCTCTGCGTTTTTTTTTTATTTTTTTGCGCTACAAACAAAAAAAGAACAACAATTTAATAAAAGAAAAAAAAACAAAAACTTTTTTTTAACTTTCTGCTATAATACGTATCCAAAAAACAAAAATATAAAAAAACAAACGTATTCGTCAGTTTATTCCGATATTTATTTTTCTAGATATTTTTGGTAAAAAAAAATTTTAAAAAATCGCAATAGGCGCATATCGATTGGTTTGCACAAAAGTTATTGCGTCTGCAAACTACGGGATAGATTTAGGGACTTTTATTTATTTTTTTTATTGTTTTTGCTGGTACTGGCGGTGATCTGCGATTTTTAGCGGGACTGCGACATTGCGGCGGACAAACCTGACCCCAAATTACACTTTTTGGGGGACCAGTGACCTTATTACAGCGATCAGAGCTTTAAAAATGCACTGATCAATGTTTAAATGTCACTGGCAGGGAAGAGGTTAACACTAGGGGGTGATCAAGGGGTTAAATGTGTTCCCAGGGTGTGTTCTAACTGTAGGGCGGGGGGATGGGCTGACAGGAACATGACATAGATCGCTGTTCCCGGTCGCTGCTGGCTTTCTGCGGCCGAGTGCAGGGTGTACCAAGATGGGCATCGTGATGTTCAACCGCTGAAGGCAAGACGGAGCGTCACTTCCGTCCGCTAATTTCCGGTTGCGCCGCCTCTCCCAGGTATCGGATTGGGCATCGGGAGCATTTGTGCGAGTACAAGTAACTTGCGCAAATGCTCGGTATTGTATCGGGACAACCCTAGTTAGAACCCTCAAACATTATATGTATTCATTTTTTTTTTTTGCACAGACCCTATAGAATAAAATAGTGGGTGTTGCATTTTTTTATGTCACACGGTATTTGCACAATTTTTTTGAAAAAAAACAAAAACACTTTCATGAATTAAAAAATAAATAAATAATAAAACACTAAAGTTACCCCATTTTTTTTGTATAATGTGAAAGATGATGTTACGCCGAGCAAATAGATACCTCACATGTCACACTTTACAATTGTGTCTGCCCGTGGAATGACAGCAAACGACGGTGCTTAAAATTCTCCATAGGTGGCGCTTTAAACGCCTTTACAGGTTACCAGTTTAGAGTTGCACGGGAGGTCTGAATTGCTGGAATTATTGCTCTCGCTCTGACGTTCGCTACAATACCTCACATGTGTGGTTCAATCGCCCTTTACATATGAGTAATGTATGCGTTCGCATTGAGCACCGTGGGGCAGGGGTGCTCGGCAATCGCAGGCCGCGCCCCCGAGGCGTGCGGGCAGCACGAGAGGACGCCCATGTGCGCCCTCCCGGCATTTTAAGCCCGCGCTGTAGCCGTCTTTCGGGCTATAGCGTGGGCAAAAACTGGTTAAGCCCGAGAGGCGGAAGTGTCATCCGTTGTCACTCTGCTCCTCCAAGGGCATAGAGCCAAGTGGGGGGGCATCTTGCCCTCACTTGACCTCCTGCCCAGCTACCACTCTGACTTCCTGCCCAGCGACCACTCTGACCTCCTGCCCAGCTACCACTCTGACTTCCTGCCCAGCTACCACTCTGACTTCCTGCCCAGCGACCACTCTGACCTCCTGCCCAGCTACCAATCTGACCTCCTGCCCAGCTACCAATCTGACCTCCTTCCCAGCTACCAATCTGACCTCCTGCCCAGCTACCACTCTGACTTCCTGCCCAGCGACCACTCTGACCTCCTTCCCAGCTACCAATCTGACCTCCTGCCCAGCTACCAATCTGGCCTCTTGCCCAGCTACCAATCTGGCCTCCTGCCCAGCTACCAATCTGACCTCCTGCCCAGCTACCAATCTGACCTCCTGCCCAGCCGGTGAGTGCTGTGGTGTGGAGGTGATGGTTATCCGGTGAGTGCTCTGGTGTGAAGGTGATAGTTATCCGGTGAGTGATCTGGTGTGGAGATGATGGTTATCCGGTGAGTGCTCTGGTGTGGAGGTGATGGTTATCCGGTGAGTGCTCTGGTGTGGAGGTGATGGTTATCCGGTGAGTGCTCTGGTGTGGAGGTGATGGTTATCCGGTGAGTGCTCTGGTGTGGAGGTGATGGTTATCCGGTGAGTGCTCTGGTGTGGAGGTGATGGTTATCCGGTGAGTGCTCTGGTGTGGAGGTGATGGTTATCCGGTGAGTGCTCTGGTGTGGAGGTGATGGTTATCCGGTGAGTGCTCTGGTGTGGAGGTGATGGTTATCCGGTGATCACACTCTGCAGAGCTCAGTGAGGAGAGCCCTGAGAACAGATTGGAGGGAAGGGACGCACCTCTTTTCACACAGCACACTTGAACAGAGCTCTGGCTGTCAATCACAGGCTGTGTGCTAGAGCTCCCGCCCCTGTCACCTTTTATCTCTTGGTGTCAGGAAAACTTGTCAGAAGTGACTGATGCAGATAGCAGAAGAAGGAGGCAGTAGACACAAATGACACTTAGTGCTCTGGACTGAGACAAGTACACACTATAGAGGGATGTGCTTTCTTCATATTTCATGTCTGAGGTTTACAACCACTTTAATGTCTGTGCGCTAATCTCCCCATCCTGCTAATGACCCGGAAACCATGTGTAATGTCTCCTAAACATCTCCTGTACTATGTCTGCAGTCTCTGACCATCTCCTGTATCATGTCTGCAGTCTCTGACCATATCCTGTACTATGTCTGCAGTCTCCCCTTTTTAATGCATGCCAATATTCTGTTTGCTTTGTTAGCAGCAGTTTGGCCTTGCAAGCGGCGCTTTCCCTTTTGGGTGGAGCTCTGCTTTAACATCTAGGGATGATCAAGGGGTTAAATGTGTGCTCAACAATGTGTAATGTGTGTACTTAGGGATGTTTTTCACTAAACAAAGTGCCGGGTTTATACTCCCTGCTTTGCAGGGAGAAAAAAAAACAAAAAAACAAAAAAAAAAAAAAGGGCACATCGCTGCTGTCTGTAGAGGGCCCTGTGTTGTTTACCAACACATAGCTCTCTTCTGTCATTCGCTCAGCCGATCAGAGGGTCCCAGCCATAAATCATTGACCGGGACCTGATAATCGCTTGTGCTGCAGCGAATGACAGCCATCTTCGGGGGCCGCACACGTATGCGTGGGGGGGGGGGGGGGGGGGTACCCGGAAGAACATAGCGATGTACAGGTACGTGACTCTGCAAGCTGACCTGTCGCAGTAAATGTACTGCGGTGAGTCGGCAAGCGGCTAAACTCAATGCACCTAAACATAAGTGAAGCGCAGTGTGCATTAGGCCTCATTCATATGGGCGTACCGATCCGTACATTTGTGCGAAGGGGCCGTCTTCACCCACGCGGGACGCACAGGTGTTCTGTGAAGGCTGCCTGTTTAACCGCTTAAGGACCGCCCCGCGTTCATATACTGCGGCAGGGCAGCCTTTTAGCGCGAAATCACGTAGCTGTGCGTGATTTTTTTTTTATCCGTCTGTTTCAGAGTCTGGGGGCGCGCACACGCGCTGCCGGCGACCTGCTCCCGAGCCAATCGTTCCTGAGGCAGACAGAACGGTGGTCTGCTTATGTAAACAAGGCAGATCGCCGTTCTGTGACAGGAGAAGACAGAGAACTTGTGTCTTCTTACAGTACAAGCACCTCCCCCACACAGTAAGCACTCCCTAGGGACACATTTAAAAGTGATTGTAAAGTCTTGTTTATTTATTTTTAAAAATAAACATGTTATACTTACCTCCTCTGTGCAGTTGGCCATTGGCCTCTTCTCGTGGCCCCTCTTCGGTGCTCTTGGCCCCTCCCTCCTGTGGAGTACCCCCACTGTGGGGGCCGAGTCACAGCTCCCTGTGTCCATTCAGACACGGAGCGCCGGCTCGGTCCCACCCCCTCTCTCTCCCTGATTGGCTTACTGATTTTGATTGAAAGCCACGGGAGCCAATGGCTCCGCTGTGTCTCGGCCAATCAGGAGAGTTCCAGACGGGTAAGACACTCGTGGACATAGGAAAGAGAGGGACTCAGGAAAGTATTGGGGGGGGGGGGGGCTGCTGCACACAGGTGGTTTGCTATCTTAATGCATAGAATGCACTTTCTGACTTAACAACCCCTTTAATCGCTTAATCGCTCCTGATGTTAACCTCTTCCCAGCCAGTGTCATTAGTACAGTGACAGTGCATATTTTTTTTTTTTTTAGCACTGATCACTGTATTGGTGCCACTGGTCTTAAAAAAAAAAAAAAAAAAAAAAGTGTCAGTTAGGTGTCCGTTTTGTCTGCCACAATGTCGCAGTCCCGCTGTAAGTCGCTGATATCGCTAGTAAAAAAAAACCACAATAAAAAATTCCATAAAAATATCCCATAGTTTGTAGACGCCATAACTTTTACGCAAACCAATCAATATACACTTATTGGGATTTTATTTTTACCAAAAACATGTAGCAGAATACATATGTGAACGGATCTGAACGCAGTCTGCGCTTCGATCTTTTCATTGGATCCACAATCCGGGATGCACATGGAGATCAGTGCAGCTGGCCAACTGTTACTGATTTCAGCAGGCTGCCTGGAACGCCTGTGCATCCCCCCACGTGGGTGTAGACGATCCTTCACAGGGGTGTACGGATCGGTATCTCGGTGTGAATTAGACATGTGCAGTTTGTTTCCTTCCGAATTCGTTAATTCGGAAATATCCGAATTTTTCAGAATATTCGGAAAACTTGAAAAAGAATAAAAATCCGAAAATTCAAAAGAAGGAGAATCTGAAAACCCAAAATTCGAAAAATCTGAAATAATTTGGCTGTTAGTGAACGTAACGAATACGAATGTATCCGAAGTTACAAATGCTGTATCTAAAACCAATGGAACGTAATGAATTAATAATAATAGCAACAATAAAAACTATTTATTATTCATTAGTTCCGTTCGATTTTGATTAGATACGACATTTGTTATTTCGGATAATTTGTAACTTCGGATGAATCCGTATTTGTTACGTTCACTAAGAGCCAAATTTGAAAGGAAATTCCAATACTTATAATTTAATAGTTAGTTATTATTAGTTATTATTTGGAATTTTCGGATTGTCGTTCCTTCGGATTTCCAAATTTTCGAAAAAAATAAATATACATTTTTTTCCGACAGTGCACATGTCTAGTGTGAATGAGGCCCAACACCATTTAACTCCTAGGAGCCGGTGCCTACCGGCCCTTTAACCACCTCAATACCGGGCACTTACACCCCCTTCCTGCCCAAGCCATTTTTCAGTTTTCAGCGCTGTCGCACTTTGAATGACAATTGCGCGGTCATGTTACACTGCACCTTAATTAAATTTTTATCATTTTTTTCCCCACAAATAGAGCTTTCTTTTGGTGGTATTTGATCACCTCTGCGGTTTTTATTTTTTGCGCTATAAACAAAAGAAGAGGGACAATTTTGAAAAAACACAATATTTTTTACTTTTTGCTATAATAAATATCCAATTTTTTTTTTTTTTTTAACAAATTTTTTCCTCAGTTTTGGCCGATACGTATTCTTCTACATATTTTTGGTAAAAAAAAATTGCGATAAGCGTATATTGATTGGTTTGCGCAAAAGTTATAGCGTCTACAAAATACGGGATAGATTTATAGCATTTTTATTATTTATTTATTTTTTACTAGTAATGGCGGCGATCTGCGATTTTTATTGTGACTGCGATATTGCGGCGGACACATCGGACACTTTTGACACATTTTTGGGACCATTCACATTTATACAGCGATCAATGCTATAAAATTGCATTGATTACTGTGTAAATGTGACTGGCAGGGAAGGGGTTAACACTAGGGGGCGCTCGAGGGGTTAATGTATGACCTAAGGAGGTGATTCTAACTGTGGGGGGAGGGGACTGACTGGGGGAGGTGACCGATCGCTGTCCCTATGTACAAGGGACACACCATCGGTCTCCTCTCCTCTCTGACAGGACGTGGATCTGTGTTTACATGCACAGATCCACGCTCCTGCTGTGTTACCCGGCAATCGCGGGTGCCCGGCAGACATCGCGGCCGCCGGGCACGTGCACCGGGTCCCCAGTGACACGGCGGGCGCGCGCCCCCTAGTGGCTCGGGAAGGCGAGGACATCATATGACGTCCTCCCAGAATAACAGAAGCCTCGTCCAGCTGTCATATGACGGTGGGCGGTGGCTTAGTGGTTAAGGTGGTTTAGGAGGCAGGGTGGGGTTTATGATAATGTGACTGCCGTGATTGGCTGTCACGTGAACAGAAAGCTCCCGATTTGAAAAAGGCGATTTTGCGTGGTTAGCAACCCGGGAGCGCACTCTTGGCACGGCTGTATTAGCCCTAACAAACGCAAATTTTCAGCCACTCAGCGCCAAGGCCCACCCGCCGAGAGGCCGCATATTTGCGTACTGTCGGCTCATAGGCGTTAAAACTATTTCATGTATTTTGAAATGTAAACTGTATGTGAATGAGGACTTATTGGCTCTAAAAAGGTAACAATTTCTGTAATCTCCCCCCCCCCCTCCCCGGATGCTGCAGGAAAAACTGTGGGAACAGAATCTCAATAAACAGAATTTTTGGCATTATTGCTATTTATTATTCTTCGATGAATTAAATATTAAACACACGTTTTGAAATAATGCAGCAAAATACATCTGAGGGCGAATCATTCCTATATACACCATAACATGTTCAATGGGCTCTATGTACAAAAATAGCGTTTTCCCCTCTATCCCCGCCCACTTTATTCAGATCACGCACAGATGTGCTGCAGCGTGGAGGTGTGTCCTAATGCCAAGTTGGCGCATATGCGCGTCTCTTTTTTTGCATGCCCCCCCCAAGCACCGTGACTGAGCTGTCACCGACCATTCATGGTCACCTAACCGGCCCCTGAGTCCTTTGACAGCCAATCACGGTGATCACACAGTAGAGGAAGCCCAGGTATTGCCCCATAAAGAGGGCCGTCAGAGAATTGCTTTATTAAAACAAACATATATTAGTGCTATTCCCATGCCGCTTGTTCATGTCACACGGAGAGCAGATGAAGACGGCCATTCATGTGGCCAACCAACAATACAAGATGGCGGAGGAGCTCCCGGAACATCGGCGCAGTTGATGAGCAGCGTAGTCAAGGTGAGAACATCCTCCATACATCGTCTTTGACCACCACGGGGGGAAAGTCACCGATAGGAGTTCCAAACCATTCCTAAACTATCAGATGACCCCCCTGTAGTGCTTTAAATATGTCGTATTCCTCCAGTCCAGAAGGGGGAGACACATGTAGTCCTGGATTTCTATTCACATATCTGACCCAGATACAACAACTCCCCCCCCCCCCCATCCTCCGTCCTTCATCGCTTTATCTGATGCAGATACCCGGAGAGCCGCCTCTGCTGCTGCTGCCTCCTCAGCTCGTGTTTAGTTCTTTGAGCCATCGGTTGGTTCTTCGTTCCGGAGACCGGCGGCTCAACCGGTGCGGTTTCATTGGAGCGGTCAGAATCCTCCTCAGAAGACGTGCTTCCTCTGTGGCCACTTTCATTGATGCTGTAAAGGGATCATAGAAGGAGGAGTTATACCGGAGATATGAACAGGCAGAAGAGGACAACATAAACCAATCAGTATGGAGTTTCCTTAAAGGGATTGTAAAGGTTTTTATTTTTAATTTTTTTTTTTTTAGACTTACGTGCTCTGTGTAAAGGTTTTACACAGAGCGGCCCCCGATCCTCCTTTTCTGGGGTCCTCCTGGCTCCTCCTCTTCATCGGGTGCCCCCACGGAGAGCCGCTTTCCATGGGGGCACTCGTGCGGGCACGCTCCCGAGTCCCGCTGCTGCATCCATTGACACGGACAGCAGGACTCCGCCCCCGGGTCACTGGATTTGATTGACAGCAGCGGGAGCCAATGGCACCCGAGGCAGCGGCTGGAGCTGCTGGTATCGTCCTCGATGCTGGAACAATTGAGCTCAGGTAAGTAAAAGGGGGCGGGGGGGTGGGCTGCAGCACAGAAGGGTTTTAACCTAGAATGCATTAAAGTGAAAAACTTCGAGACTTTAAAACTCCTTTAAAGTGATTATAACATTAAAGTGGTTCCAAAGTCTGAAAGTTTTTTTTAATTCAAAAAATCTTCTGTGTCCGGCAGCCCCCCCTCCCCCCAATACTTACCTGAGCCCCCCCTCGATCCAGCGATGTGCAGAAAAGCACTGGCTCTCAGGGGAACCTCCCTCCTCATTGGCTTCCGCTGCTGTCAATCACAGCCAATGAGGAGAGAGAGAGAGGGGGTTGGGGCTGTGTCTGAATGAACACACAGAGCAGCGGCTCGGGAGCATGCCTGCTTCGGCGCCCCCATTGCAAGCTGCTTGTTATGGGGGCACTCGACAGGAGAGAAATGACAGGAGCGCCGGCGCTGAAAAGAAGAGGATTGAGGCTGCTCTGTGCAAAACCATTACACAGAGCAGGCAAGGATAACATGTTTGTTATTTTAAAAAAGAAACAATGTTGCCTTTAATATCACTTTAATGTTAGTTGTTTTTTTTTTTCCTATACCCCTTCAATACCGGGGACCCTTCCTGCCCAGGCCATTTTTCATCTTTCAGCGCTGTCACACTTTGAATGACAATTGCGCGGTCATACTACACTGTAACCATGTGAAATTTTTATCATTTTTTCCCCAATAAAATAGAGCTTTCTTTTGGTGGTATTTAATCACTTCTGGGTTTTTTGTTTTTTTTAATGAAAAAATAAGACTGAAAATTTTGAAAAGAAAAATAAAAAAAAAAAAGTCTTAGTTTCTGTCAGTAAATTTTGTAAATAAGTAATTTTTCTCCTTCACTGATGGGCGCTGATGAGGCGACACTGATGGGCACTGGATTAGGTGGCACTGATATGTGGCACTGATTAGCACAGATAGGCGACACTGGTGGGCGGCACTGCAGGGCATTGATGGGCAGCAGTGATAGTCAGCACTGACTGGCATCACTAATGGGTATTGATTGCTGGCACTGGTGCGCACTTACTGCTGGTACTGGTGGGCGCTTAATTGTAATCAGGGCACTGATTATCAACACCTAGCAACACGGCGCGGCCGTTCTGGGCGCCGTCATATGACGTCCACCCAGAACAAGAGCCGCTCCGCTCTGCCGTCATTTGACGGTGGGCGGGCGGCAAGTGCTTAATGCATAGCTCCCAACTATCCCTGATTTCGAGGGACTGTCCCTGATTTGGAGCAATGTCCCTCTTTCCTCCTCATTTGTCCCTCATTTTGGTCTGATCTATATAGTTGTATATAAAATGCACTTTTTAATCTTTCAAAAAGTGTTTCCCAGCGCTAAACCTTTCATCCAAATTTCTAAATTGCTGCATTTTTCAATTTTAAAAGCCAATATAAAAGAATAGTAGTGGTAAAAAAAAGCACTTGTAGATTTAATTAACCTTTTTTTTGTTATTTCCCCTTTAAGGGGGTGTGGCAGGGGCGTGTCCTATGCCTACATACATTCGCTAGTAGGTGTCCCTCATTCCCATCTCAAAATGTTGGGAGGTGTTAATGTCACTTTAACGTTTGTTGTTTTTTTCCCCCTATACCACTTCAGTACCGGGCATTTTCACCTCCTTCCTGCCCAGGCCAATTTTCAGCGCTGTCACACTTTGAATGACAATTGCGCGGTCATGCAACACTGTACCCATATGACATTTTTATCATTATTTTGGAGACAAATAGAGCTTTCCTTTTGGTTTTATTTAATCACCACTGGGTTTATTTTTTTTGCCAAACAAAAAAATAGCAAACATTTAAAAAAAAAACGTGTTTTTCTTTGTTTGCGTTATAAAATTTTGCAAATAAATAATCTTTCTTCGTAAATTTAGGCCAAAATGTATTCTGCTCCAATTCTTTGGTGAAAATAACTCAAATCAGTGTATATTATTTAGTCTGTAGGAAAGTTATAGAGTCCACAAATTATGGGATGTATATCTCAAAACTGATCAGTCCTGATGTACTGACGGCCGATCTTATTTCTTGAGACCCGAAAATGCCAGAACAGTTCAAATGACCCCTTTTGGGAAAGTAGACAGTCCAAGGTATTTAGTAAGAGGCAGGCAAGTGACAATTTGTTCAAAAATTAGGAGATTAAAAATAAATAAATAAATAAAAGTCCTTTCACAATTATTTTGTTTTACCATACGGTCACCAGTGAAGTACAGTATCATTAGATAACTGGTGTCACGGTGATCAGGGACACTTTATATGTGTATATATTATCAATAATAATAATAATAATAATAATAATAATGATGCTTTTTTCTTTATTACATCATTTTCTTTTTTTATGATTTTTTTGTATATTGTGACCAGAGCATCACAATGTTACTATAGTAACACTGTACTACTCTGGGGAGGTGTTTTTTTTTTGCACACTATGATTTCCTAGAACAGTGAATATCACTGTAATAAAACCACCATTTTTACTGAATGAAATATACATTCAGTGTTTACTTTTGTGATTAGCTGTGATTGGCCTTGTCTGTACCATGTGACCACTGTGGCCAATCACAGAGATCGACACAATAATACATAATGGATGGCATGAATGGAAGCCATCCATTGTGTACAACTGTCATGTGATCTGCTGTGATTGGTCACAGCAATCCTGTGGTACAGGCAGCGGGCCGGTACACTGATCTGTCATCCGCTGTGTGTCCGGTGGATACAGCGGGTGAAAGATTGCACTACAATGTGGGCGTGCATGGGGCGTGTTCTGGGGAGAACGTCACATGACTTCCACCCAGATCTAAAGCGGCCCCGCCTGTCCATCATTTGATAGAATATATATATATGTGTATATATATATATATATATATATATATATATATATATATATATATATATATATATATATATATATATATATATACACACATATACACACATCTTTAATTATTTAGACTATATAATTTGACTATAGGCCAGGCAAGAACTGGTTAAATAATAAAACATGTCATACTTACCTTCTCTCAGCAGCCCGTATCCTCCTCTTCTGGGGTCTCCTGAAGCCACTCTTGG
Source organism: Aquarana catesbeiana (assembly GCF_042186555.1). Classification (NCBI taxonomy): domain Eukaryota; kingdom Metazoa; phylum Chordata; class Amphibia; order Anura; family Ranidae; genus Aquarana; species Aquarana catesbeiana. The sequence continues at coordinate 11,448,100 of NC_133331.1, forward strand.
GTCTTCCTCTTTAGTGAGTGCCCTCATAAGAAGCTACTTCTATGGGGGGGGGGGGGGGGACGACGACTTGTGCAGGCCTGATCCCAAGCCGCGCTGTGTGAGTCCATGGACAATCACAGTGTGGTGTGGCCCCGCCCCCAATCACTGGATTTGATTGACAGCAGCAGGGGCCAATGGCTCCCACTGAATCCAGTGAGGGAGAGAGCGAGAGAGCACGCTGGATCAAGATTGGGGTCAAGTATTTATGGTGGCTGGGCGGGGGGGGGGGGGGAGCTGACAGTAGGGCGTTTTTTTTTACCTTTGATGAAAAAACCTTCAGGCCTTACATTCTCTCCCCCCCCCCCCCCCCCCAATTACAAAAGCCCATGCAGTCACGGGGTCCCAGAAGATGTAAAGTCTGGTGAAGAAATCTCTTGTCTAATTTAAGTTGCATACCTCTACCTCCAAAACTTGGGACTCCAAACTTTCTAAACAAAAGGGCCAGTTTACTGTCCTTCAGGCTTTAGGGGGGCCGGACTGTGGTCAGTGGGGAGTAGAAAATGCCCCGGCATCAGAGCCCATCATTGGTTTATAATGGGAGGAATAGTGCACCATTGTTAATATCAAGAAGAAATAGTGACTCATCGATGGTGTCAGTGGGAGGGTCTAGGGCCCCAAGGGCCAGATAAAAGGCAAGCAAAGGGCCACATCAGATGTTTCTGCAATATTGCACGCAAATAATAGGATTTTTTAAAACAGCTTACCTGTAAAATCCTTTTCTTTCGAAGGACATCACGGGACACAGAGCCACAGTAATTACTGATGGGTTATATAGGTATCACTGGTGATTGGACACTGGCACACCCTATCAGGAAGTTCAACCCCCTATATAATCCCTCCCCCTTGCAGGGATACCTCAGTTTTGTAGCCAAGCAATATAGTGTATTAGAAGATGTCCTTCGAAAGAAAAGGATTTTACAGGTAAGCTGTTTTAAAAAATCCTATTTTCTTTCTCGAACATCACGGGACACAGAGCCACAGTAATTACTGATGGGATGTCCCAGAGCAATGCTACCTGAGGGGGGGGAACCACGACCAAGTAGGGTGCAATCAGACCTGAGGACCCTGTACTGCTGCCTGCAGCACACTACGCCCAAAGGCGATATCCTCATGCCTTCTCACATCCACCTGATAGAATCTGGTGAATGTATGAACTGAAGACCAGGTTGCGGCCTTGCAGATTTGAGCCATAGAGGCCCGGTGATGCACTGCCCAAGAAGCACCAATAGCCCTTGTGGAATGTGCCCTGATCTGAAACGGAGGAATCTTCTGTTTCAAACCGTAAGCTTGAATGACCAACTGTCGAATCCATTTAGAAATGGTAGCTTTTGACGCTGCCTGTCCTCTATTGGGACCCTCTGGCAGCACAAACAAAACATCCGTCTTGCGGATCTGAGTAGTTGCCCCTAGATAGGCCTCAACTGCTCTTACTACATCCAACGAATGTAGAGATCTCTCTTCCGGAGAACAGGGATCTGGAAAAAAGGAAGGTAGAACAATGTCTTGGTTTAAATGAAAATCAGAAACCACCTTCGGTAAAAAACTAGGATGAGGGCGTAGTACCACTCTATCCTTGTGTATAATCAAATAAGGCTCCTTACAGAAAAATTAATTTCCTTGTCAACAAGACCAAAGGAATCTGACTTATTGGTTCAAAAGGCCGTTTCTGTAACACAGCCAGGACCAAATTCAAGTCCCAGGGGTTTAGGGGCGCTTTAACCGGAGGATTAAGACGCATCACCCCCTGCATAAAGTTTCGGACCAAAGAATGCGAAGCAAGTGGCCGCTGAAATAATACTGATAAAGCAGAGACCTGGCCCTTGATGGTACTCAAGGCCAGCTTCATCTCTAATCCCATCTGTAGAAAATCAAGGATTCTACCTATGACATATTTCCTGGGATGCCAACCTCTGGATTCACACCAGGTTATATAAGCCTTCCAGACTCTATGATAAATCATCCTGGAAGCTGGCTTCCTTGCATTAATCAAGGTAGATATGACAGGACCTGAGAGCCCACGACTCTTCAGAACGTGGGTCTCAATAGCCAAACCGTCAAATTTAGCGTTTGTAAGGCAGGATGGAACACTGGACCTTGAGATAACAGGTCTGGGCGTTCCGGTAGTGTCCACGGGGAACCTACCGTCATCCTTACTATTTCTGCATACCAAGTCCTTCTGGGCCAAGCGGGGGCCACCAGAAGTACCGACTTCCTTTCCTGCCTGATCCTGTGAAGGAGTCGTGGTAGTAGCAGAATAGGCGGGAATGCGTAAATCAGTGAGAACCGATGCCACGGAATCACCAACGCATCCGTCCCGCATGCAAGAGGATCTTTTGTCCTTGCCACAAATCTGTCTATCTTTTTGTTGAATCGGGATGCAAAGAGATCTACATCTGAAACCCCCCATCTTTGGCATATGGCCCAAAAGACGTCGGGATGCAGAGACCATTCCCCTGGAAGTAACTGCTGGCGACTTAGATAGTCCGCCTGCCAATTCTCTATTCCCGGGATGAAAACTGCCGATATGCATGGCACATGCATCTCTGCCCAGACTAAGATCTGGTTCACCTCTTTTTGAGCAGCTCGGCTCCGGGTGCCTCCCTGATGATTGACATAAGCCACTGCTGTGGCATTGTCGGACTGGATCCTGACCGGACAACCCTGTAGCCTGATAGTCCAGGCTTTTAGAGCTAGATGTATCGCCCGGATCTCCAGAATGTTGATGGGTAAGGTCCTCTCTGTCTTGGACCATACTCCTTGGACCGCAGCCTGTTCCAGAACTGCTCCCCAACCTGACAGACTGGCATCTGTTGTTGCCACCGTCCAGGTAACCGGTAGAAAGGATTTCCCCTTCTGCAGGTTTTCGGGTATGAGCCACCAATTGAGGCTCTGACGCACCGCATGCGACAGGTGCATCGGAAAGTCTAATGCCTGAACCTTCTTGTTCCAGGTCGACAGAATACTGTGTTGCAGCATTCTTGAGTGAAACTGAGCATAGGGAACTGCTTCGAATGAAGACACCATCTTCCCTAGTAGCCTCATACAAAGGCGGACTGAGGGACCCTTTTTGGTCCTTACTGTCAGAATCAGCTCTCTCAAAGCAGTGATCTTTGCCTGGGGTAGAAATATTTTCTCCTGGCTTGTATGTATAATCAGACCTAAATATTCCAGTCTTCTTACTGGTTTTAGGAAAGACTTTTCCAAGTTGAGGATCCAACCCAGGTGTTCTAGATACCTGACCGTGGTCCTCAAGTTTCCATTCAAAGAGGCTACTGACCGGTCTATCAAGAGCAGGTCGTCTAGGTATGCTATGACAGCTATACCCTGAGCCCTTAATCTGGCCAGAGGAGGAGCCAAGATCTTTGTGAACACTCGAGGTGCAGTGGCTATCCCAAAGGGCAGAGCCATAAACTGGAAATGGCGCCCTCCTACCTCGAAGCGCAGAAACTTCTGATGAGCAGGAAAAATGGGCACATGCAGATATGCATCTCTGATGTCTATTGATGCCAGACATTCTCCTCCCTGCAGGGTGGGAACTACTGTTCGAATTGATTCCATGCGGAAGGATTGAATCCTTAGAAATCGGTTCAGATCCCTTAAGTCCAAAATGGGCCTGACATCCCCATTTGGCTTTTGGACCGTAAAAAGGTTGGAATAGAAGCCCAATCCCTGGTCCTTTGCGGGAACTATCATAATGACCTCCTGCGACAAAAGTCGCTCTAACGCTAGAAGGAGCGACTGCTTCGTCTCTGGGAACATTTGATCTGAGGAACCGAGGAGAAGGGAATTCCTGAAACTCCAGCTTGTACCCTAAGGTTACCGTGGAGACTACCCATCTGTCCTGGAAGTCCTCCTGCCAGAGCTCTGAGAATTGTCGCAGTCTTCCCCCCACTCGAGTGAGCGGGGGCGCCCCCTCATGCAGAGGTCTTAGTGTTTTGCCTAGTAGGCTTCTTTCCCCAGGACTTCTTTTGTCCCTGGGGTTGACTCTTGTCTCTGGACCCCGATGGAGGCGGCCGTCGAGACTGCCTGGAGGCTGAAGCCCCCGGCGCTGGGGAAAGAGTCCGTTTGAAAGAGGGACGCTTACTCTTCTTCTTGACAGGTAAGAGAGTGCTTTTCCCACAAGAGATTCTCTTGATATAGTTATCCAAGTCCTCTCCAAACAACCTTGCACCACGAAATGGAAACCCAGCCAGTAGCTTCTTACATGGTGCTTCGGCTGACCAATTTTTCAACCATAGGATTCTACGTATATGCACCAACCCCAGTGAAAGACGGGAGGTTTGCACGATAGAATCTCTAATGGCGTCAACCACAAAGCATAAGGCCGCTGGAAGGTTAGCAAACCCCTGGGCCTGCTGTTCAGGTAATACTTTGATGACCTGCTTAACATGGTCTCTTAAGTATTGACAGACTCCAATCGCTGCTATTGCAGGTTGGGCCACTGATCCTGCTAAGGAGAAAACATCCTTCAATAGGGATTCCATCCTTTTATCTACAGGATCCCTGAGCATCTGAGCATTGTCTACAGGACAAGTCAGGCTATTATTTATGGAGGAAATGGCGGCATCAATAGCTGGTATTCCTCACATTTTAATAAACTTTTCTTCCATCGGATAAAGTGTTGAAAACTTTCTCGGCGGAAAAAAACGTTTGTCTGGGTGATCCCACTCAGAATAAATAAGCTTTTCAAGTAAAGTATGAACAGGAAAAGCATGTGCTGCTTGGAAAGGTTTCAGTGACCCCAAAGCAGAAGAGGATTCTTTAGCAGTTTCAGGTATGGGCAACTTAAATGTGGAGCGGACCAATCCAGTGAGGATCTGCACTAAGACTTTCTCCTCTTGGGAAGTCGCAGAGGGTCCCTCTCCACCTGAATCCTCCGAAGAGGAATCATCCATCCCATCCCGATCCTCTGAAAGGGATTCATCTCCTTTATCCCAGAGCTCCTCTGTCTGAGGGTCTTGGGGAACAGAGGAAAGCCTAGTGCGTTTTCTTCCACTGAGTGAAGACGTAATCACGGCCATTAATCTTTCCTCTAGACCATTAATGGTTGAGGAAAAAACCTCTTGTGTAATATATACAGGGGCTGAAGTGCCAGAAGCAGGTGTAGCCCCTGACCCCGATGGCTCTCCCTGGCTAGCCATCCCTGGCCCATCTTTAGGGGGGAAGGATGCTGCCGACAGGGGGCCCTCAGAACCTGAACGAGATCCCCTAGTGTCTCTGGTTCCTGGGGTGCTTGAACCTCTTCTACCCATAGTGCAAAGCAACAAGGTGTGAGGTATACAAATGAACACTGTCCGCTGAGCGATGTAGTCTGGCTAAAAGCCTTGCTACCCAATGCTCAGTCTGGTGTTACTTCAGTAAATGCTGCCTAGGAGAATGCCTGTGTCCCACCTTACATGCGACCGTCAGCTCTGTGTCTCTCAGAAGGCTGAGTGCACCTGTACAGAGTGCCTTTAATAGCCTGCAGCTGGCCTGAGTGGGAGTCTAAACACTCTGTGCTGACATCCCGCCCCCTCCTCGAGTTTTGAAAAAAACGAGCGCTTCCCGCACTGCCGACTCTCCTGTCATGCTCTGGAGAAAAGGCTGGGGATGGGGGGGGAGGAAGGAGGGAGACTGGTAACAAGATTTGCCTGAACGGCTATCTTCAGAGATGGTGGCCATTAGGCCACAGAGCCCGGGTGGTATAACCACTTTCTAGACCCCTGTGGCCCCTCTCTAGCCTGGGGGGGGAACATTCAAACATGAGAAATCCCCCCATCCACCTTACCTGCTTGCAGCCTGCTTGATACGCTGGGACATACACAGCGATTACAACACCTGAGACAATCAGTCAGCATGTGTAGGTTTGTGCTCTTGGCAGCCCCCGGTGGTCACAATAGGCATAGCATGCATTTACCTTAAAGGAGAAAAGCCACTAGAACTCAAAAATTCTGTGGAATCTCCTCTTACCTTATCCAGCCGCAGGGTGCCGTTTACACAGACCCAATCTTCACCTCTCACGGTGGGCTCCGTTTGAAAAAACCGTCAGAGACTGGGGCCCCCATCAGTAGGGGGATCCAACAGTTCTGGGACCGTAAAGCACCTCGCCAGAAATTAGGAAGTTTAAAGCCGTTTTCTGATCTGCGGGGTCCAGCTCTCTAAAAAGAGAAGCATTACGGGTAAAACCTCGTTTCTTCGGACACGAGGCCCGGGTACCATTCAATTCGGCCATCAAAAGACACTTTGAATGGATCCGGTTCGCCTGGCTTGCCCCAGTATAGGATCTTAGGATATTCCCTTTGGAGCTCAGCACAGGACATCTTTACACGTCCATCACCTAAGACACTGGCGTAAAAACTGAGGTATCCCTGCAAGGGGGAGGGATTATATAGGGGGTTGAACTTCCTGATAGGGTGTGCCAGTGTCCAATCACCAGTGATACCTATATAACCCAACAGTAATTACTGTGGCTCTGTGTCCCGTGATGTTCGAGAAAGAAATGCGGCCGATCGGTGCCCAGGCCCACCCTCCAAGAGGCCGCATATTTGTGTGCGCCTGGCGCTAAAAGGTTAAGCATACCCGTAGGTCATGTTGGCCCCTCAAAGCCAAGGTATTTGATTTGGCAGTTTAAAGAAGTTACATTGTTGCCTTTGACCATTAAAAAAAGTATATAACATTTATATAAATAGAAAAGTACAAGGCTGCCACCTAGTGGGCACAGGAGGTGGCCAACACACTCACCTAAAAGGGCTTTTCAAAACAGATAGGACTACATATTTATAAATAGGGCCCGGGGCCCCAACCTTCTATAGGTATAAAACCTGAGCCACAGAATCCACCCCGCCCCTCCCTTATACTTATATGAGCCTGATCCAGCCCTGTACACAAGCAGCGTCTCTCTCTGCTCTCTCCTTCCTCACAGGGCAGAGAGGCAGCAGCAAGAGCCGTTGGCTCCTGCTGCTGTCAATCAAATCCTGTGAAAAGGGAGCGAGCCGTTCTCACTGTGTCTATGAATGCAGGAAGCATGGCTTGGGATTGAGCCTGTACATGTGCCATAATAGAAAGCAGCTTCCTATGGGAGGAGCCAGGAGCCACTGAATGGGCTGAATACAGAAGTGTGCATTATAGAGTGGTAGTGAACGTGGAGAGCAGTGTTCGGGGAGTCTTGGGTGGGGGGTGGGGGTGGAGGGCAGCAGGGAAAGTAAATTGGTACAGCAGCAGCAAGCACATGCAGGCGCCATGGTGGTGAGTGCAGAACTAAACGGTGGAGGAGTTCTCCTACAGCTCTGCTCTCTCTAATCTGGTGGGAGAAATAGTGCCCCATCATTGGTATCAGTGGAAGGAATAGTGCCCCATCATTGGCATCAGGGAGGAATAGTGCCCCATCATTGGCATCAGTGGGAGGAATAGTGTCCCATCATTGGTGTCAGTGGGAGGAATAGTGCCCCATCATTGGTGTCAGTGGGAGGAATAGTGCCCCATCATTGGTGTCAGTGGGAGGAAGTGCCCCATCATTGGTGTCAGTGGGAGGAACAGTGCCCCATTATTGGTCCTCCCAGTTCCCAATCATTAGTACAAGACTTGGAGCTGCTGGGGACATCTCCATCCTGCAGGGGGTGCCATGGAGCGGGCTTCCCGGTGCAAACACAGGCATGCAATATGCAGCCCCAGAGTAGACGACCCGCCTTCCACGAGGCTGTATATATAGGCGTACGCTCGCTGGGCACGGATTAGATAGAAATCTTCTAGAACAAGTCAGGACTTACCAGAGTTTGCTGAAGTTCTGCACGGACAGAGCTGCCATCCCATCAGCGCTCAGTTTGCTCGATGAAGAATGAACGCTTTTATTCCGTTTCTTCCTTCGCAGCTTCATCAGGGCGTCAGCGATGTGCCGGTCTCCTGCGTAGTTGTAGATGATCTGCGCTCGCTCCTCGGCGCACTCGTCCCCGCCGGCGCGGAACAGCGTCTGCAACTGCAGGAGGTCGATGTCTTTGAAGATGTTGGCGGAGGCCTTCTTCCGGGTCCGCGGTTCTGGAGCCTGCCATGCCGGGGAGCTGACTACCGACGCCGGAGTGCCCATGACGAGGTCACCAGGAAACCACTAGAAGGAGAAGAAGAAGACAACAGGAACCGTGAGGATCCAATCGGAGACAACGTAACATCTTCTACAGGATTTTATATCACACGTCATTGGTGCTCGCAATTTAACCACCTACCTACCGGGGCAATTCTTTACAAATTCTCACATATGCTAAAAATCTGCATTTTTGGCTAGAAATTACTGTAACCCCCCCCCCCCCACAAAAAAAAGAATATATTTTCCGAAGGCAGAGACCCTGAAGAATAAAAACGGAGGTAGTTGCAATTTTTGTATGTCGCACAATATTTGTGCAGTTATTTACCAAATACCTATTTTTAGGAAAAAAAATAAAATAAATAATAATATTTAAAAATAAAAAATAAAACAATAAACTTAAAATTTAATACATTAAACCCAATTTTTTGATAAAATATAAAATGTTGGGCTGCATCGATCGAATAGAAAACAAAACGTGTCAAGTCTTAAAACTGGGCATGCCCGCGGAATTACAAAAATCCACGCCACTCAAATTCTCCATAGACGATGTTTTAAAAGCCTTTGCAGGTTTTTTTTTTTTTACTTAGTTGCTATCACAAGAGGGCTAACAAGACCCCTATGTATGCGCTAGCACGGAAGGTGACAGGTACTCTTTATTGAGCACAACTGTATACGAGTTCAGCTGCAGCCTGTCCTCTGTGCAAGTGAAGCCATATTGGATTCCATGCATGGAGATGGTGAGCGGAGGGTGTTTATCCAGCGGAATGTATCAGAGCCGTATGAGAGTCACAGAATATCGGAGTCTCCGACTTCAGGGGATGGAGAGAGACCGGTCAGTGGGAGGACCTGTACTGTACGTACATAGACCACCCTCCCAGGCTTCTCCCCCCTTTGCAAGACTACCTTTCCCAGGTATCCCCCCCCACCCCACGCAATGCGACCCTTCCAGGCACCCGCCTCTTGAAATGCGACTTTCCCAGGCAACCTCCCCCTTGCAAAGCTACCCTCCATGGCATCCCTTCATGCAAGGCTTCCCTCCCAGGCATCCCCCTCCCTGCGAGGCGACTTTCCCAAGCATCCCCCCTTGCAAGGCAACCCTCCCAGGTCTCCCCCCTTGCAATGCGTATTTCCCAGGCATCCTCCCCCTTGCAAAGTAACCCTTCCACCAGGCATCTCCCTTTTGCAAGGGGACCCCCCCAGGCATCTCCCTCTTGCCAGCTGACCCTCCCAGGCATCCCCCTTTCAAAGGGGACCCTCCCAGGCATACCCCTCTTGCAAGGGGACCCCCCACCCAGGCGTTCACCTCTTTCAAGGCTTCCCTTCCACGCATCCCCCTCCCTACGAGACGACTTTCCCCAAGCATCCCCACCCCCTTGCAAAGTGACCCTCCCACCAGGCATCCCCCTCTTGCAAGGCAACCCCCCCAGGCACCCCTCCTGCAAAGCGACCCTTCCAGGCATTCACCTCTTGCGAGGCTACCCTCCCAGGTATCCCCCCCCCCCCCGCACAGCAAAATTTCCCAAGCATCCCCCCTTTCAAGGCGACTTTCCCAGGCATCCTCCCCCTTGCAAAATGACCCTTCCACCAGGCATCCCCCTCTCGCAAGGGGACCCTCCCAGGCATCCCCCTCTCGCAAGGGGACCCTCCCAGGCATCCCCCTCTCCCGCAAGGGGACCCTCCCAGGCATCCCCCTCTCCCAAGGCGACCCTCCCAGGCATCCCCCTCTCCCAAGGCGACCCTCCCAGGCATCCCTCTCTTGCAAAGCGACCCTTCCAGACACCCCCCTGCGAAGCAACCTTCCCAGGCATTTCTTCCTTAAAAGGCGACCCTCCCAGGCACCCCCCCCCCCCCTCACAGTGACTTTCCCAAGCATCCCCCTCCTTCAAGGCAACTTTCCCAGGACACCCCCCTCCCTCCCTTGCAAGGGAACCTTCTCAGGCATCTCCCCCCTGCAAGGTAACCCTCCCAAGTCATTCTGCAAGTGCAGAATGACTCACAGCACTCACTGCCCAATCTGCTACTGAAACCCATCCCCCATCTGTGCACATCAAATACATGCAGAGATAAAATCAGAGGAGATGTGGTGCAGAGGGCGATCGCCACCCATAATCCTGCGCTATTCACACTCTGCAATCACCATTAATTATAGATAATGACTCCCCTTCCTGCAGAGATTTGTTCTACTTACAGGGGGGGGCACTAGGGGGTCAGAGGTCGGGAAATCCTTGTGTGTGGCGCTCAGATCCGGGACGTCTCTAGAATGGAGGGATGAGAACATCGTGTTTGGTCTTCATCTGTAACCTGCATGTCAATGAGCCCAATGTACTAATTATTATCATTCGGTGGGTGGAAGTACTTTCAGTTCCCTGTTGAAACTAGTTCTGCTTTCTGACATCAACAGAATTATTATTTCTCCAATATAGAGAAGTCACGCAACCGCCACTAAATTCACCCTGTGCCCTGACCGCACTGATACAATCATCACTTTAATGACCACCCCCTCCCCCGCAACTTACTCCGCTCTTCCACCCGGGAATACCTACTAGGCACGGGGAGCATGGGTCTCAACCCATCCTTCCCACAATGCACCAGTGCTGTCATATTGGGGGCGGGGGGTTGGAAAGTCCTAAAGCCCTGATCCATGTGTAAGCTCTGACGACATGGAGCTTACACACGGCTTCTTCTAAGCAGCTTGGGTGGTGGTGGTGGGGGGGGGGGGGGATGTGACATTTAAAGTAGACATAAACCCTAACTGAATGACAATTAGTTGCCTAAAGCACTGTGTATCAATGTAAGGGGGGGGGGGGGGGGGGGGGGGTAAGTCATCTTTGGAAAGGTTTATTAATGGAGAGCTACAAACCAATACTTAGAGAATTGCAGGCTTTTTATTCTTTGGGTACCTTATCCTTGGCACTGGTGATGAAGCCTTCCCAGGATGTATCTGTGAGGCCAGGGCTACATCACCAGTGTCTCACCAGGAAATGAAAAAAAAGCAAAAAATGGTTGTTGAACGAATGAACGTAAGATAATTATATGGCAGCATTCAGAGCTGTAAGCTGATGCGATTTTAAAGTAAAAGGGCACAGAAGGCCTACTGCACAGTGACACTAAACAACATCCTTGCTCTCCAAAAATAATCCATACACGTCCTCTACTCAATGTCCCGTCATCGATTTTTAAGCATATTGTTTTTTGGGGGTTTTTTTTGCCTCCTTTTAATGTCCTCTGTGAGCTCCAGAACTTCTAATCCCCCCCCCCCCCCCCATTTCCTTGGATCAGGGAGTGCAGGTAAGTTGCGGTCATGTGCACTGCTCTATGTACAACCCACAACCCACACTCCACAACCCACAGTAACGAGCAAGAGGGGGGAAAGGGGGGGGGGGGCAATGTTCCTACATACAATTGGATGACGGAGAACAAAACATAGCCACCCTCTAACAGGAAGTCAGATCACAATTTGGAGAATGGAGGAGGAGAAGAACAATAGCAAGAACTTGTCTGAGTTACATACTGGAATAGGATTTAAATTTTTTTCCCTCAAAATCTGATTTTAGTGGTGCCACGAAATGAAAATTCTGTTGCAGGAAATTCAGGATGCACTTGGCCAAAAACTGACAGTTTTTTTTTTTAAAATTGAATTAATGTGGCTGGCGACTTTGCACTGAAGCCTTACGGGGAGAAGACTTTGCACTAAAGCCTTACGGGGAGAAGACTTTGCACTAAAGCCTTACGGGGAGAAGACTTTGCACTAAAGCCTTACGGGGAGAAGACTTTGCACTAAAGCCTTACGGGGAGAAGACTTTGCACTAAAGCCTTACGGGGAGAAGACTTTGCACTAAAGCCTTACGGGGAGAAGACTTTGCACTAAAGCCTTACGGGGAGAAGACTTTGCACTAAAGCCTACGGGAGAAGACTTTGCACTAAAGCCTACGGGAGAAGACTTTGCACTAAAGCCTACGGGAGAAGACTTTGCACTAAAGCCTACGGGAGAAGACTTTGCACTAAAGCCTACGGGAGAAGACTTTGCACTAAAGCCTACGGGAGAAGACTTTGCACTAAAGCCTACGGGAGAAGACTTTGCACTAAAGCCTACGGGAGAAGACTTTGCACTAAAGCCTACGGAGAAGACTTTGCACTAAAGCCTACGGGAGAAGACTTTGCACTAAAGCCTACGGGGAGAAGACTTTGCACTAAAGCCCTACGGGGAGAGACTTTGCACTAAAGCCCTACGGGGAGAAGACTTTGCACTAAAGCCTAGGGGGGAGAAGACTTTGCACTAAAGCCTAGGGGAGAAGACTTTGCACTAAAGCCTAGGGGGAGAAGACTTTGCACTAAAGCCTAGGGGGAGAAGACTTTGCACTAAAGCCTATGGGGAGAAGACTTTGCACTAAAGCCCTACGGGGAGAAGACTTTGCACCGAAGCCTAGGGGGAGAAGACTTTGCACCGAAGCCTAGGGGGAGAAGACTTTGCACCGAAGCCTAGGGGGAGAAGACTTTGCACCGAAGCCTAGGGGGAGAAGACTTTGCACCGAAGCCTAGGGGGGAGAAGACTTTGCACCGAAGCCTAGGGGGAGAAGACCTTGCACCGAAGCCTAGGGGGAGAAGACCTTGCACCGAAGCCTAGGGGGAGAAGACTTTGCACCGAAGCCTACGGGAGAAGAAGACTCCGCACTGAAGCCTACGGGAGAAGAAGACTCCGCACTGAAGCCTACGGGAGAAGAAGACTTTTGCACTGAAGCCTACGGGAGAAGAAGACTTTGCACTGAAGCCTACGGGAGAAGAAGACTTTGCACTGAAGCCTACGGGAGAAGAAGACCTTGCACTTGCACCACAAATGCATGAAAATGCACATGCAAAACACAGAGTTTCTGGTGGCAATGGCCCAAAGTCCTTTGTGACATCACAGCTTGAATAATCCGGGATGCATCTTGCAACTCTAATTATCGAGTTGTAATGACCACTTGTACTTTGTATTCCCTATGTGTCCGCACCACATAAAAGCAGCTTTACCTCGCAACACCTGAGCTATTCCTCATTGCGGATGTGGTCACCAGGACAGGAAGTGAAAGAAAATCTGCAATACAGGACACAGATGACAACAAACAAAAAAAAAAAAAAAATCCAGAGAGGATCCGAGCAATTCCAGAACATATGCAAAACGGAAACAAATTGGCAAGAGATGTATAACCAACCCCCTCCCCCTACTTTCCATCATCCTTCACAGGGCATGTGAACTTAAAATAAGGTCACCATAAAAAAAAAAAAAAAAAAAAAAAAAAAAAAAAAAAAAAAGAAGAAGAAGATTTTGGCTTCACATTGTGTTCAGTTTCATGCCTGTGCTGACGTACTCACATTTAGCAGAGGGTTGTGGTTAGCGGGGCAGGATGTCACCCGCTTCACCACGGCAGCCAACAGCGGCATGTCAGGGAGAGGCGGCAATGCACCGAGATGATGTACATCTCATCTGCCAACAATAACCCGAGCCGCACAAATCCGTGAAGACACTTCCTGACTTACCAGCGATTAACAAGCTTCGCACATCCTGTGCTGGATCCCCGCCAATCCCATCAACTGCGAGCAGCAGCTGCCCCCATGACTCCCCATTACTTAACACAAGATGATCCATTGTAATTATTTATATACACAGTGCTCAGCATACATGAGTACACCCCAATAGATTCCTCAGAAATCCTTTCCTTTCACAAATCAACAATTTTCTATGGGACACGATATAAAAAATCTCCCACAAATGCGGCCCATTAAAAACAAAACAAAAACAAAAAAAACACATAAAACACATTAAAAAAAGTATTTTTCCTAACAAATTCATTCAAGACCATGAAAAAAAAATGAATACACCCCCAATGAAAGTCTTAGGAGCAAAGCTAAAATTTTAGACCACAAAATCCTAACGAACAAGAATTCAACTACAGGTATTCATTAAAGTGGTTGTAAACCCTAAAAAGAACAAAAAAAACCCTGCAAGACAAAAGGCATAACGAGCTAGTGTGCATAGCATACTTGCTCATTATGAATTACTTACCTGAGATCGAAGCCCCCGCAGAGGTCCTCGTTCACCACTCCGGTGGCCGACATCGCTCCCGGAGTTACTTCCGGGTATCGCGGGCTCTGCGATTGGCCGGAGCCGCGATGACGTCACTCCTGCACATGCGCGCGGGAGAAGCCGGGGACAGCACAGGCTAACTGAAGCAAACGGCACGTACGATGACGTCGGCACATGCAAATACAGGGGATACAGGGGATATCTCCTAAACCGTGCAAGTTTAGGAGATATCCAGTGTAGCTACAGGTAAGCCTAATTATAGGCTTACCTGTAGCAAAAAAGGGGTTGTAAAGGGTTTACAACCACTTTAAACAGGTGTCCAGCAGACAGGTGTATATAAAAAGGGGCGTTACTTAACAAGATCCCGCCCTGATCAAGTGCCATATGACAGCCTTCAGGATTCGCCGCTAGCGCATGCCCACTGTGGTCGCGCAACGCGGTGGTGCGGTGTGTTGCTTCGACACGCTGCTTCTCCAATCTTGGTAAAGAGCTTGTGACATAGGCTCTTTACCATGTGATCAGCAGTGTCCAATCACAGCGTAACTAGGAGGTGCCGGTTATCGGCATTCCTCTATTCTCCTGACAGGGGGGATCTGCACTGACAATCAATGCAGCCCCCTTTAGCGATGAACAACTAGTAATGCCTGCCAGTGCCCAACTGTGATGCACACCAGTGAGGTCAATCAGTGCCCATAAGGGATGCCTTTCAGCGCTTATCAGTGATGCCCACCAGTGCCTCCTCATCAGTGCCACCTATCAATGCCCGCCAGTGCTGCCATTTAGTGCCCACCAGTGCCACCTATCAATGCCCACCAGTGCTGCCATTTAGTGCCCACCAGTGCCTCCTCATCATTGCCACCTATCAGTGCCCACCAGTGCTGCCATTTAGTGCCCACCTGTGCCTCATCAGTGCCACCTATCAATGCCCACCAGTTCTGCCATTTAGTGCTCACCAGTGCCTCCTCATCATTGCCACCTATCAGTGCCCACCAGTGCTGTCATTTAGTGCCCACCTGTGCCTCATCAGTGCCACCTATCAATGCCCACCAGTTCTGCCATTTAGTGCCCACCAGTGCCTCCTCATCAGTGCCACCTATCAATGCCCACCAGTGCTGCCATTTAGTGCCCACCAGTGCTGCCATTTAGTGCCCACCAGTACCCCCTATCAATGCCCACCAGTGCTGCCATTTAGTGCCCACCATTGCCTCCTCATCATTGCCACCTATCAATGCCCACCAGTTCTGCCATTTAGTGCCCACCAGTGCCTCATATCAATGCCCACCAGTTCTGCCATTTAGTGCCCACCAGTGCCCCCTATCAATGCCCACTAGTTCTGCCATTTAGTGCCCACCATTGCCTCCTCATCATTGCCACCTATCAATGCCCACCAGTGCTGCCATTTAGTGCCCACCAGTGCCTCATATCAATGCCCACCAGTTCTGCCATTTAGTGCCCACCAGTGCCACCTATCAATGCCCACCAGTGCTGCCATTTAGTGCCCACCAGTGCCACCTATCAATGCCCACCATTGCTGCCATTTAGTGCCCACTAGTGCCACCTATCAATGCCCACCAGTGCTGCCATTTAGTGCCCACCAGTGCCCTCCCATCAGTGCCACCTATCAATGCCCACCAGTGCTGCCATTTAGTGCCCACCAGTGCCACCTATCAATGCCCACCAGTGCTGCCATTTAGTGCCCACCAGTGCCCTCATCAGTGCCACCTATCAGTGCCCACCAGTGCTGCCATTTAGTGCCACCTATCAATGCCCACCATTGCTGCCATTTAGTGCCCACCAGTGCCTCCCCATCAGTGTTGCATATCAGTGCCTCTTCATTAGTGCCCATCAGTAAAGGAGAAAACTTATTTACATTTTTATTTTCAAAATTTTCTGTCTTTTTTTTTTTTATTTGCTTAGCAAAAAATAAAAACCCCAGCAGTGATTAAATACCACCAAAGGAAAGCTTTATCTGTCTCCAATAAATGATAAAAATCTCATATGTGTACAGTGTAGCATGACTGCGCAATTGTCAAAGTGTGACAGCGCTGAAAGCTGGAAATTCGGCCTGGACAGGGGGGGGGGGGGGGGGGGGGGGAGTGAAAGTGCCCGGTATTGAAGTGGTTAAAACAAACCCCCTTCTATTTCATGCTGTTAGCAATGGCACCACATGGAGGAGAAAATATGTCACAAGGCCTGATTCACACCTCTGCACTCTTGAGTGCTTTTTGCAGATCTGCACTACAGAAAGTGTTCCATAGGAAACCATGTTAAATGGACTGTAGTGCAAATCTGCAAAATGCACTAAAAATGCCATAGGTGTGAATCAGGCCTTAGAAAGAAAAATAATTTCTTTACATAAGAAAGGTGAAGAAGATGGGCAAAGCTTTACTTATCAGTCAGAATACTGGAGCAAAAGCGATAGAAAAATGTAACAAAGATGGAACTGCAACCATCTCATAGAGACGTCCAGACCGTCCACGGAAGTCCCCACCTCGTCAGGAGCGTCTTCTGATGAGGAGGGTTGAAGAAGATCGCCATGCAAGTTCACTGCAGTTAGCTAAAGAAGTACAAAGCCAGACTGGGGTGATTGTTGTCACAATACGGCCTACACGGCAGAGGAATGCCATGCATGGGTGTAGTCCACGAAGGAAAACCTCTCCTAAGGCCCATGCACAAAAACAATCCCACCTAGAATTTGCCAGGGTCCATGCGGAATAAGAAGAAGACTACTGGGACTCTGTACTCTGGAGTGATGAGACCAAGATAAATGTTTTTGCAACTGATGACTTCAAAACTGTATGGCGTCACAAAAGGTGAGGAGTACAAAGAAAAAATGCATGGTGCCTACTATGAGACATGGTGGTGGCAGTGTCCTTCTGTGGGGCTGCATGAGTGCTGCTGGTGTCGGGGAGCTGCATTTCATTGATGGGATCATGAATTCACAAATGTACTCCTCTATTTTGAAAGAGAAGAAGATGCCACCATCACTCCGTGCCCATTGGTCGTCGTGCACTTTCCCAACATGACCATCATCCAAAACACACAACTAAGGTCACCGTTACATTTCTGAAGAAGAAGAACCGGGTGAAAGAGTGATTCAGTGGCCGTCTCCTGATCTGGACCCAATCGGAGATCACCTATGGGGAATTCTGAAGAGAAGAGGATCACTCTCCATCCAGTCTCTAAAAAAAGAGGTCCTTCTTGAAGAATGGAAAAAAGGATCGATGTTGCGATATGTCGCCAACTTGTTCATTCCATGCCTAGAAGACCTCGGTGATCTCCTTACAAATCATGGGAGGTCATACATAATACTAGATGGAGGAGTTTTTGTTGTGGGGTGTATTCATTTTTGCATCAACTCATTTGAGTATAACTGAAGGTTTTGTAATCTAAATGATATTATTAAGTTTACTTTCATGTAATGGAGCTAATACAATCCCACCCCATACATAGTTTAGTAGTATACAATCCCACCCCGTACATAGTATATACTGTCCGTAGTATACAATCCCACCCCGTACATAGTATATACTGTCTGTAGTATACAATCCCACTCCATACATAGTATATACTGTCTGTAGTATACAATCCCACTCCATACATAGTATATACTGTCTGTAGTATACAATCCCACCCCATACATAGTATATACTGTATTTAGTATACAATCCCACCCCATACATAGTATATACCGTATACAATCCCACCCCATACATAGTATATAGTGTCCGTAGTATACAATCCCACCCCATACATAGTATATACTGTCCGTAGTATACAATCCCACCCCATACATAGTATATACTGTCTGTAGTATACAATCCCACCCCGTACATAGTATATACTGTCTGTAGTATACAATCCCACTCCATACATAGTATATACTGTCTGTAGTATACAATCCCACTCCATACATAGTATATACTGTCTGTAGTATACAATCCCACTCCATACATAGTATATACTGTCTGTAGTATACAATCCCACCCCATACATAGTATATACTGTATTTAGTATACAATCCCACCCCATACATAGTATATACCGTATACAATCCCACCCCATACATAGTATATAGTGTCCGTAGTATACAATCCCACCCCATACATAGTATATACTGTCCGTAGTATACAATCCCACCCCATACATAGTATATACTGTCCGTAGTATACAATCCCACCCCATACATAGTATATACCGTATACAATCCCACCCCATACATAGTATATACCGTATACAATCCCACCCCATACATAGTATATACTGTCCGTAGTATACAATCCCACCCCATACATAGTATATACTGTCCGTAGTATACAATCCCACCCCATACATAGTATATACTGTCCGTAGTATACAATCCCACCCCATACATAGTATATACTGTCCGTAGTGTACAATCCCACCCCATACATAGTATATACTGTCTGTAGTATACAATCACACTGCACTCCCATAGAACAGATGCACCCAGGAGAGGATTTCATGTTCTCCAGGACTCAGATCAGTGGTAGATGTATCCCCCTCCCCCAATACATCTCTATGGACTGGAGCAGTGTTTACATTCCTGCTCTGGACTGTTTATTCAGCAACATTACTGGAGATAAGAAATGAAAGCGCACATTATTTAAGGATGAGCTTCGGGTAACTTCTCATGACATTACAAAAATGTACTTCATGCAACCCTAGATGAAAAGGAGTAAAAAAAAAAAAAAACTCCACTCTTGTCCCCCCCCCCAAAAAAACTAAAAATAAAAAGGGCAGTGTGTGTTGAGCGC
Organism: Aquarana catesbeiana; assembly: GCF_042186555.1. Lineage (NCBI taxonomy): Eukaryota > Metazoa > Chordata > Amphibia > Anura > Ranidae > Aquarana > Aquarana catesbeiana. The sequence goes on from NC_133331.1 coordinate 11,467,037, forward strand.
GGTGAAGGAACACAGATTGGACGCGCCTTTCCCGGACCGCATTCTGGTGTGTACTCGCCCCGGGTGTGCTTGGCAGGCAAACTCCGGGATCACCAAATGTTGTCCACATCCATCGGTCATGTGTGTTCTTCTGTAATCTCTGTGTATTTCTTCCAGATCTGTGCAGTCATCCAGTGTGAGACTTCCTGTAAAAAAGACCGCTCACTGCACCCTTCTCCTTGTGTAGAGGAACTGGTCTTGTCTCCGCCCCCTCCTGTAGTGGGTGGGGCCTGCTGTCCCCTGGCTCTGCTCTCTCAGTGTAGCCACTGGTCTTGTCTCCGCCCCTTCCTGTACTGTTCTATAGTGGGTGGAGCCTACAGGGCCCCTCCTCTCTACTCTCCCCTGTAGGGTGACTGGTCTTGTCTCCACCCCCTCCTGTACTTTTCTATAGTGGGTGGAGCCTACAGGGCCCCTCCTTTCTGCTCTCCCCTGCAGGGTGACTGGTCTTGTCTCCACCCCCTCCTGTACTTTTCTGCAGGCAGCCTGTAGTGAGTGGAGCCTGCTTTTACAAGGCAATATCTGGGTTTGCACAGACCCCACAGTCCCTATAGTGAAATATATTTAAGGCTTTGTTCACACTGATCCCACATGGAAGTCGCAAGACTTCCGATCCAACATTGCCCTGCGACTTCATGTCCGGCTTCCATGTGACGTCAATGAACGGGATCTGACTTTGAGGCGATTGCGACTTGTCCTTTGACCAATCAAAACAATTCCTTTGCTTCTGGTATGGATGAAACCTCACGCCAAATTTTTTACATTTTTTTTTTGTAAAACACGGTGTGGGGGTCCCCCCCCCCCAGATCCATACCAGCCCCTTTTAGTCGGGTTCGGATCCTGTAGGGGAACTCCACACCAAAAGTAAAAAAATTAAAAAAAATAAAAATGGCGTGCCCACCCCCCCTCCTCTTTCGGTCTGATATGGATCTCGAGGGGGAAACCCCACATCAAAAAAAAAAAAAACACACACACACAGAGTGGGGTCCCACAAAATCAATACCAGACCCTTTTCCAAGCATGCACCCCGGCCCACCCCAAGGCACCTTATCCCCATGGGGACAAGGGCCTCTTCCCGACAACCCTGGACAGAGGTTGTGGGGGTCTGTGGGCAGAGGGCTTATCGGATTCTGGAAGCCCCCTTTAAGAAAGGGGGCCCCCGAATACTGGGCGCGGCCTGCCCCCCATGTGAATGAGTATGGGGTACATTGTACCCCTACCCATTCACACAAAAAAGAAGTCATTTGGTTGAAGTGGTTATACAGGAGTGATGCTAATAAGCCGCTCGGCCATTATCACCAGGCGCGGGAAGGGACATCCCCCCCCCACCCCCACCCTCCTGCCGCCTTCCTCTGCTCTGCCCTGGTCTCCTGTCCTACCGGGAAAAAAAGACCGCCCAGGGTTGTCGGGAAGAGGCCCTTGTCCTCCATCAACATGACCTAGAGCAGTAGGTTATAAATTACAACCACGTCGCTGCTGTTCCAATATTGGAACATGAGTCATTAATGGGTTAATTTTATAATAACAATAATTTTTTAGATTGTAAGCTCTAGCGAGCCGGGCCCTCTGATTCCTCCTGTATTGAATTGTATTGTAACTGTACTGCCTGTCCTCACGTTGTAAAGCGCCATATAAATCCTGTATAATAATAATAATAATAATATTTAAAAATATAATAAACTATTAACAATAATAATTGAAAAAAATATATATAATAATAATAATAATTATTATTATTAAAAATATAATATGTGAACCTATGCACCCAATTTATGTCTTGTTTTATAACATTTTTTGCCTTCGACTATGTATTCTTATGTAAATTAATGCATTCCTTACTGTATGTGTGTCTTTGCCCTATGGCGCCCTGCGAAGCTACTTCTCTATCACTTGTTTTTTTGATTGTTTTGTTCTAAAATCTTCACTAAAAAAAATTTATATATTGAAAAGAAAATTATAAAAATACATTTTTATTATTTTATTATTAGTATTATAATAAAAATAAAATAATGTATGACATCATTTTGGCCCAAGTCAGAAAGTAATAGAAGAAAATGTTAATTTTTTTTTTTTTTTTTTTAACAAGTAAATATAATATACCTTCATATCTATTTACTAATGCTAGCAGCAAAATGTTGATTAAGTGAAGTTCCACTTTAAAAAGTAAATGTAGAGTTACCCTTTAAATCCGTGGCTCGTCACGCGTCAAAAAACTTTGCGCCGGTGATCCGCAGGCAAGGAAGCGCCGAGCTGTGCCGGGTGCGATTTCTCTAAATATAATCCACAACAGCTACACATGTTATGACAGCTTCCCTGCGCATGCACAGCCCCCAATACGATTGGATGGAGGGATTCGATCCGAGAGAGGCTGATCCGTCCCGACGGCAACATTTCCCATTAGTATGCATGGTGACGGGGGAATGAAATCCCTGGCTGGGGATCACATCTCCCAGGATGCAGTGCAGGAAGAATGTGCACACCAGCACTGGCCGCTGACGTCAATCCAGGAGATAACGGGAGGAAATAACAACCCTGTGCAATAAAATCCCTCGCTGCAGGATGACATCAGGAGCCCTGGAACTGGAAAGACTGGAACCATCCGAGATGGAAGAGTCGCATCATCGACCGCAGAACATGGATTGCAAAACTCCACCTTAACCACTTCTATGCCGGGCCATTCTTTACTTTTTTTTTTTTTTTTTTGCACACATTTTCTGCTTTTTTTTTTTTTTTGATAGAAACTACTGTAACCCCTCCCCCAACAAAAAGTATATAATCTTCTAAAAGCAGAGACCCTGGAGAATAAAACAGCATTAGTTTCAGTTTTATTGGCGCATTTATTTATAAAATGTATATTTTTTGGGGAAAAAAAAACACTAAAATGAATCTTAGGCTGCGTTCACATCGCCGCGTTCCGGGCGGAATTCACAATCGTGGCACGCCCGTGCGTTCCCGATGCATCGCCCGTCGATTTTTAACACGACCCCAAAACGCGGTGCGAATTTCCCCGCGAGTCATCGGTTGACAATCGCGGCAAAAAACGCGTGAACAGAAACGCAGGATGCCCGTCGCCCCAAAAGAAATACAAGAGCTTCTTTGGGGCGACGGGCGTCCCCGCGCTTCTATTTGTACGTTTTTGGGGTTTTTTTTGCCGTGATTGTTGCCCCCCCCAAAGGGGGAGATGTGAGCGGAGCCTAAAGGCCCCTTTCACAGCAACTTTTAAAGTCGTGAGATTTTACCGCGATTTTGAAGCGATTTCAGGGTATGCCTGTGTGAACTTGAGGTCTATGGACCTCAACTCGCATCAAAGTCACGCCAAAGTAGTGCAGGGGACTACTTTGAAGTAGGTGCAGATATGAACGTTACTCACTGGAAATCATGGGGTGCGACACACACAATATCATACCCAATTTTTGGTAAAACGGAAAAAAGTTGGGTTGCGTTGAGTAAACAGATACCAAATATGTCAAGTCTTAAAATTGGGCACACTCGTGTAATTGCAAAAAAAATAAATAAACAAAAATAAAAAAATAGGTGACGATTTAACCGCTTAATTACAGGGCCAATTCTGACACTTCTCACAATCATGGAAAAAAAAAAAAAAAAAATCAGTTTTTTTGCTAGAAAATTACCTAGAACCCCCAAACATATATATTTTTTTTGCAGAGGCCCTACAGAATAAAATGGTGGGTGTTGCAATGGTTTATGCAATGCAATTTAAAATGCAATTTTTTTAGGGGGGAAAATACACTTTAAAGCGGGAGTCCGGCAAAAAATTTTTTTTTTTTTTTAGATGTCAGCAGCTGCAAATACTGCAGCTGCTGACTTTTAAAATACGGTCACTCACCTGTCCCGGGGTCCAGCGATGTCGGCACCCGAGACCGAACCGTCTCTCGGTCCTCGGGTGCTGCCGCCGCCAATCCGAGTGAGGGAATCAGGAAGTGAAGCGTTGCGGCTTCACTTCCTGGTTCCCTACTGCAAATGCGCGAGTCACGCTGCGAGTTCTCAATGGTGCCCCCTATCTCCTGGGACCTGTGTCTTTCCCAGGAGACAGCGGGGGAGTGCGGGAGTCTATTCCTGGAAGTGGGTGCAGATACCTGTATTATACAGGTATCTGCCAACCCCCAGCCCCCCCACCCCCCCCGAAAGGTGCCAATTGTGACACTGGAGGGGGGGGGGGGGAGATCCGATGAGCGGAAATTCCACTCTTGGGTTGAACTCCGCTTTCAATGAATTTTATTGCACACAAACACACTATATAGCACCCCATTTTTTTGTAAAACATAAAAGATAGAGATGCACCAAAATTTCAGAGGCCTCTTAAAATAGAGTATTGTAAATAAATAAATAAAAATAAAAATTTCAGTGGCCGAAACAAAAATCAGGCGAAAATGGTGTATTCAGCACTTTGCTGATAAAAAAAAAAAAAAAAAAGTGCAGATAATGGTGCTGAAAACGCACGCGATTTTGCCGTGCTTATTATGTGTTTTTCATAGGTCATGTGACTCAAAAACTGTGTCGATAACATAACACAGATGTGTTATTGATGCGTTTTCAATGCATTTCGTGTGGTAGGTGAATTTTTGGGGGTTTTTTTTGTTTTTTTTTTTTTAACTGACCAAAAAGGCAGCATGATTTTTAACACGGAAGCGCAACGGACCCGTGTGAAGACATACATAGAATTTAAAGAGATGCATTTTTTCTTGAGCGTTTCTTGCACTAAAAAGGTGCCGATAATGGCTGATAATAAATTCATATTCACTTAAATTCATTATATTAATTCAAAAAGTTGAATATAATATAGTATATATCTTTTAAAGGTCATTTTCGGTTTTGGTCTCAGCCAAACGTATCCTGCGTTTTCGGGACCAAAATTTTCCATTCGGAGCACCTCTAATGAAAGGGGATGTTGTTACACCGAGTAAATAGATACCCAACGTGTCACACTTTAAAACTGCGTCCTTCCTGCGGAACGGCGCCAAAACTTCGGTACTTAAAATTCTCCACAGGCGACATTTTTAAACGCCTTTACAGGCTACCAGATTAGAGATGCAGAGGAGGTCCACCACTAGAAAATATCGATCTCGCACTAACATTCGCGACGACACCTCACATGTGTGATGCGAACACCGTTTACATATGTGTGCGTATGCGCTGGCATTTGCGCATAAGCACAGGGGCGGGCACTTTATATTTTTATTGTTTTAATTTTTTTTTTTTTTTATTTATTTTTTATTTTTTTTTACACTAGCTCATACATTTTTATTTTTTTGTATTAACTTTATTGCCATCACAAGAGATGAACAACATCCCTTGTGACAGCATGAGCCCTGACAGGTACTCTTTATGGAGAGATGTGGGGTCTATTAGTGCCGCCGCCGCATCGCCCCTGGGCTTCCGCAATCGCACGCGCCAAATTTGGATACCGGGATGAAGCCTGTGGGTGCAGACAGACAATCTCTCGGTGTAACCACTTGGGGGCGTCCTACAGTAATGAAGTGGTTGAGAGCCTTTACAGGTCATCAGTTTAGAGTGAACCGCGATTTATGACCCCGGAATTCCTCTTCTCACCCCCAATGTTGGTGACCAGATCTCACGTGTTGCACAACTGATGTTTACATACATGTGCTCGCCCTACACTGCGATCTTTATATGTTGTGTGTATGGGTCTTAAAAAAAAAAATCTTCTTTCTTTCTTTTTTTTTTTTTTTTTAGAATTTATTAACGGCTTCCCTCCATGATATAGCCAAATGACAGATACAGCGCGGGCTTACTTTGCCGCTAGGCCATCATAGGCCCTCCATGATCATGCTGCCCGCGTGCCCCCGGCAGACTCGCTCTGTGATCGATTGTCCCTTTGCTCTTATCTGTGATCAGGACACATCACAGCGACCCTTTACCATGTGCCCAATGACAGCTGATCACGATGTAAAACACATTTGCAGGTTATTGGCATTCCTTTCCTTGTGCTGTCACAGCGTGAGAAGAGGAGAGCTGGTCATCAGGGCATTCCTATCAGTGTCAGCTTCCAATCAGTGTAGCCTATCAGTGCCATCATCAGTGCCCATCAATGCCACCTATCAGTGCCCATCAGTACCGTCAATCAGTGCCCAGTGCTGCCAATCAGTGCCCATCACTGCCTCCTCAGTGTCACCCATCAGTGCCACCAATCACTTCCCATAACTGCCTCCTCAGTATCACCCATCAGTGCTGCCAATCAGTGCCCATCAATGCCACCCATCAGTGCCCATCAGTACCGCCAATCAGTGCCCAGTGTCCATCACTGCCTCCTTAGTGTCATCCATCAGTGCCACCAATCACTGTCCATCAGTGCCGCCAATCACTGCTGCCAATCAGTGCCCATCAGTACCGCCAATCAGTGCCCAGTGCTGCCAATCAGTGCCCATCACTGTGTCCTCAGTGTCACCCATCAGTGCCACCCATCACTGCCGCCAATCAGTGCCCATCAGTACCGCCAATCAGTGCCCAGTGCTGCTGATCAGTGCCCAGTGCCCATCACTGCCTCCTCAGAGTCATCCATCAGTGCTGCCCATCAGTGCCGCCAATCACTTCCCATAACTGCCTCCTCAGTATCACCCATCAGTGCCGCCAATCAGTGCCCATTAGTGCTGCCAATCAGTGCCCATCAATGCAGCCTATCAGTGCCGTCAATCGGTGCCTCCTCAGTGCCCATCAATGCCGCCTATCAGTGCCACCTCATCAGTACCACTTATCAGTGCCCATCAGTATCGCCAATCAGTGCCCATCACTGCCTCCTTAGTGTCACCCATCAGTGCCGCCAATCACTGCCCATTGCTGCTGCCAATCATTGCCCATCAGTACCGCCAATCACTGCCCATCAGTTCCGCCAATCACTGCCCATAACTTCCTCCTCAATGTCACCCATCAGTGCCACCAATCAGTGCCCATTAGTGCTGCCAATCAATGCCCATCAATGCAGCCTATCAGTGCTGCCCATCAATGCCTCAGTGCCAGTGCCGCCAATCAGTACTCCCCAATCAATCCAACCAGTTAATGAGAGAAATGACCTGCTTGCAAAATTTTATATATTTTTTTTTTTTAATTTTCGGTCTTTTTTTGTTTGTTTAGCGAAAAATAACCCCCCCCCCCCCCCCCCCCAAGGTGATTAAATACCACCAAAAGAAATCTCTATTTGTGTGAAAAAAAATGATACAAATGTCATATGTGTGCCGTGTTACATGACCGCGTAATTGTCAAAGTGTGACAGCGCTGAAAGCTGCCCTGGGCAGGAAGGGGGTGAAGGTGTCCGGTATCGAAGGGGTTAATATATATATTATTATTTATATGTTTTACCTATATTGCTATCACAAGGGAGGTAACAAGCTCACTATGACATCATGGACAGGCACTCTTATTGGAGACATCGAGGTCTCTTGGGGGTCTCCCTTGCCCTCCAATGCAGTTATAAAAGCACAGATTGGGACATAGAAATAGTGTTGAGGACGTTCCACGACCGTCACAGTGCAGAGCGGATTGGGAGGATTGCGCTGGGCGGGACACTATGCTGCGATAGTGCAGAGCAGGGGTGTCCAAACTGCGGCCCGAGGGCCGGATGTGGCCCTTTGCAGATCACCTGTCACCTCCGACAACTCACACACACGAGATACACAACCAGGGAATAGGAGTCTCTTGTCAGATGTACAATCAGTTGTGAATGACCAGCAACCAGCCAATCACAGCGCAGATCACAATAATCAGATTAGAGGGAGATTATGAAATAATCTGCAGAGAGTAGCGGTGTGCTGCATGGTGGGGGAGGGGATTATAGATTTTTTTTACATTCAACAGCTTTATGTGTCTGATTCCACACAGACAGGATATACGACAAATGATATATAACCAATGTGAGGACGTTCCGCGTATGACACATAGACGTAGTATGAGGACGTTCCGTGTACGACACGCAGACGTAGTATGAGGACGTTCCGTGTATGACACATAGACGTAGTATGAGGACGTTCCATGTACAGCACATAGATGTAGTATGAGGACGTTCCGTGTATGACACATAGACGTAGTATGAGGACGTTCCGTGTACAGCACATAGATGTAGTATGAGGACGTTCCGTGTATGACACATAGACGTAGTATGAGGACGTTCCTTGTACAGCACAGGCGTAGTATGAGGACGTTCCGTGTATGGCACATAGATGTAGTATGAGGACGTTCCGTGTACGGCACAGACGTAGTATGAGGACGTTCCGTGTATGACAAGCAGACGTAGTATGAGGACGTTCCGTGTATGACAAGCAGACGTAGTATGAGAATGTTCCGTGTACGACAAGCAGACGTAGTATGAGGACATTCTGTGTACGACACAGACGTAGTATGAGGATGTTCCGTGTACGACACAGATGTAGTATGAGGACGCTCCGTGTACAGCGCTGACGTAGTATGAGGACGTTCCGTGTACGGCACATAGATGTAGTATGAGGATGTTCCATGTACGGCACAGACGTAGTATGAGGACGTTCCGTGTACAGCAGACGTAGTATGAGGACGTTCCGTGTACGGCACAGACGTAGTATGAGGACGTTTCGTGTACGACACAGACGTAGTATGAGGACGTTCCGTGTATGACACATAGATGTAGTATGAGGATGTTCCGTGTATGACACATATAGAAATAGAAATATATATATATATGACAATGAATACATCCCTATGGAAATTTATAACAATGTGACGACACTCGCCCTGTGTATGACGTCACAGTGGTGATCACAGACCTGTCCGTACATGCGGAGCCCCTTCTCCGGTCACGCTCTCCCCCCGGGAGGACATCGCCCCGCCTCCTCTTCTTCTTCTTCTCCCCGTCTGACCCGTAACCAGCGCTCTGCATTCAGGTAACGCGCAGGACACGCCCCGGCCAATCGGAGACGGCGGCGGGCGTGGCCCTAAGGACTCGGCGAGGCCCACGTGGCGGTGAGGTGTGACTGACGTCACTAAGAGCCTCGTGCAAGGTGAGCGGTTTCCCGCCTGTGTTTCGTCAGATTCCCCGACCCGTCAGAATGTGTAGCGGAAGTGACGTTCCGTTGCCGCCATCTTGCTATACCTTGTACTTCTCTACAGTAAAGATTCACTGTGAAGGGGAAAGCGGACATCTTGTTACACCCACCGGAGTTTTGCATTTTACACTTATTTTTAACAGTACAGCGAGCTTATATACTAAAATACAGCACTTAGAACTCCGTCTGACTGGTTTAGATGTTGAGTTTTAAAGGCAGCGGCAAGCCTGCTCACCTAACAGGTTTGCTAATCTGACAGAAGTTCGCTGCTTTTAAAATTCAACATCTAACCAGTCAGATGGAGTTCTAAGTATTGTATTCCACTATATAAAGTCGCTGTACTGTTAAAAATATGTGTAAAATGCCAAACTCCGGTGGGTGTAACAAGATGTCCGCTTCCACCCTTCTCGGTGTATCTTTACTATGGAGGAGTGCGGGGTGTAGCAAGATGGCGGTGACCAAACGTCACTCACGTTACACATTCTGACGGGTCGCTAAATCTAATGAAACACCTGCTGTGAAGGCGCAAGGAACCCCACGTGACCGGGAGGTGTGAGGGGGCGTGTCCGTGTCCCCTCAGAGCGTTTTCACAGCCAGACGAGGAGCCGGCCGGTGTGTGCGGGGTCACGGCCGGGGGCTGGAGGTGATAATATAACATGTGTGACCCCCCCACACCCTACACACACAACTACCAGGGGTTCCCTGGTTTGGCTATGGAACAGGAAGTGAGGGGAAATCTTCTTCCTATGGGGACACCGGCTTTGGTGACAACCGCAGATCTCTTCACTTTTTTCGGAGGGATTTCCTCTCACTTCCTGTTGTTGTTATAAAACAGGAAGTGAAGGGAAATCTTAAAAAAATGGGGACACCAGTTCTGGTGACAACCGGAGATTTCCGCTCACATAGTGGGATTTTTTTTCACTTCCTGTTGCAGTTACAGGACAGGAAGTGAGGGAAAATCACCTTCCAATGGGGACACCAGATCTGGTGAGAACCAGGAATTCCCCCCACTTTGGAGGGATTCCCTCTCATTTCCTGTTTTGGCTTTGGCGCAGGAAGTGAAGGGAAATCTTCCAATGGGGACACTGGTTTCTGGTGACAACTGGAGGGTTTCCTAGCTTCCTGTTTAGGCTATGGGACAGGAAATGAAGAGAAATCTTTGGCTGGGGACACCAGTTGTGATAATCAGGGATTCCCCTCACTTTGAAGGGATTTCCTCTCACTTCCTGTGTAGGATTGGGACAGGAAATGAAGGAAAATCTTCCTATGGGGACACTGGTTCTCGTGACAACCAGGAATTTCCTCTCGCTTTGGGGGGAATTTCCTCACTTCCTGCTGTGGCTATGTGACAGGAAATGAAGGAAAATCTTCTTATGGGGACACCAGCTGTGGCGACAATCAGTTTTTCTCTCACTTTGGAGGGATTTTCTCTCAATTCCTGTTGTTGCAAAGAAGCAGGAAGTGAAGGAAAATCTTTTACTGGGCACACAAGTTCTGGTGACACCCAGGGATTCCCTCATGTTGGAGGGATTTATTCCCACTTCCTGTTTTGGATATGGAACAGGAAGTGAAGGAAAATCTTTTACCGGGGACACAAGTTCTGATGACAACCTGGAATTTTTTTTTTCACTTCCTGCTGTGGGTTTAGGGCAGGAAATGAAGGGGGAACATTATCTGGGGACACTAGTTCTGGTGACTCCCAGGGATTCTCTCACTTTGGAGGGATTTTCCTTCCACTTCCTGTTTTGGATATGGAACAGGAAGTGAAGAAAAATCTTGAACCGGGGACGCTAGTTCTGGTAACAACTAGAGATTTCCTCTCACTTCCCACACCGGCTATAGGACAGGAAATGAAGGAGAATCTTCAAATGGGAACACTAGTACCGATGGCAGGAATTTTCTCTCCCATAGGGAGACTTTCTCACTTCCCGTTGTTGCTATGGAACAGGACGTGAAGGAAAAGCTTCCAATGGGGACACAATTTTTGGTGACACCCCCAAGATTTCCTTAATTTGGTAGGATTTCCTCTCACTTCCTGTTTTGGCTATGGGAAAGGAAGTGAAGGAAAGTCTTCCTATGGGGACACTAGTTCTGGTGACACCCCAGGATTTCCTCACTTTGGCCGGATTTCCTCTGACTTCCTGTTTTGGATATGAAACAGGAAGTGAAGAAAAAAAAAACTTTGACTGGGTACACTAGTTCTGATGACAGCTGGGAATTTCCTCTCACTTGGGGAGTTGTTCTAACTTCCTGTTGTGGCTGTGGGACAGGACATGAAGGGGGATCTTTGATAAGGAACATTTGGGGATTCCCTCACTTTGGAGGGATTTCCTCTCTTCCCATTTTGGCTATGGGACAGGAAGTGAGGGAAAATCTTCCAATGGGGACACTAGTTCTGGTGACAACTGGGGACTTCCTCTTACTTTAAAGAGACTTTCTCACTTCCTGTTGTTGCTATGGGACAGGAAGTTCTGATGACACCCAGGGATTCTCTCACTTTGGAGGGATTTCTTTCTCACTTCCTGTTTTGGCTATGGGACAGGAAATGAAAAAAAAAAAAAACACCAGGACACCAGTTCTGGAGACAACTAGGAATTTTCTCTCACTTAAGATTTCCTCGCTTTTTGCTGTGGCTGCGGGACAGGGAATGAAGGCAAAATCTTTCAATGGGGACACCAGGTCCAGTGACAACCGGGGATTCCCTCATTTTGGAGGGATTTACTCACTTCCTCTTGTTGTTATAAAATAGGAAGTGAAGTAACATCTTCTGGTTTTGGTGACAACTCACTTCCTGCTCTGGCATTGGAACAGGAAGTGAAGAAAAATCTTTGACTGAGGTCACCGGTTCTGATGACAACTGGGGATTCTTTCAATTTGGAGGGATTTCCTTCCACTTGGGGGAATTTTCTCACTTCCTGTTGGGTCTATGGCACAGGAATTGAAGGAAAATCTTCCAATGGGGGGTGGGGGGGCACTGTTTTTTATGACAATCGGCGGATTTCTTCTTGTTTCGGATGTTTTATCACTTTGTGTTTTGGCTGTTGGACAGGAAGTGAGGAAAAAATCTTTGACTGGGGACACTGATTTTGGTGAGAACCTGGGAATTTCCTCTCTTTCGTGGATTTTATCGCATCCTGTTAAGGCTACGGGACAGGAAATGAAGAGAAATCTTCCAATGGGGGACACTAGTTCTGGTGACAACCAGGGATTCCTTCACTTTGCAGGGATTTGTTCTCACTTCCTGTTTTAGTTAAGGGACAGGAAGTGAAGGGAAATCTCCCTAATGGGGACACAGGTGGCACAAAAAAAAAATCTGACGGGGTATAACCCTCCCTAATTCAAAAAATAAAAATAAAAAATTTTGTCTTTAGTGACACTTTTTTTTCATTTTTGGTGGGGGGGCCAAAGGGGGAGCAGCTAGGGGGTGGTAAAAATGTGCACCAATCACAGGGTCTTACTGCCCCCCCCCCCCCCCAAACTGCTAGTGTCCAGGAGCTCTAAAACATCCCTTCTCAGCCAGGAGGCGGCCGGTGTGTGCGGGGTCACAGCCAGGTCTGGAGGTGTTAATATAACAGGTGTGACCCCCCCACACACACACGCACAACTACCAGGGGTTCCCTCACTTCCTGTTTTGGCTATGGAACAGGAAGTGAGGGGAAATCTTCCTATGGGGACACCGCCTTTGGTGACAAGCGCAGATTTCCTGACTTTTTTTGGAGGGATTTCCTCTCACTGCCTGTTTTTGCTATAAAACAGGAAGTGAAGGGAAATCTTAAAATGTGGACACCAGTTCTGGTGACAACCGGAGATTTCCGCTCACTTGGTAGGATTTATTTTCACTTCCTGTTGCAGTTACAGGACAGGGAGTGAAGGAAAATCTTGTGATGGGGACACCAGATCCGGTGAGAACCAGGAATTCCCCCACTTTGGAGGGATTTCTTCTCATTTCCTGTTTTGGCTTTGGGACGGGAGGTGAAGGGAAATCTTCCAATGGGGACACTGGTTCTAGTGACAACTGGAGGGTTTCCTCACTTCCTGTTTTGTCTCTGGGACAGAAAGTGAAGGAAAATCTTCCAATGGGGACACCAGATCTAGTGAGAACCAGGAATTCCCCCAATTCCTGGATTTTCTCACTTCCTGTTTTGTCTCTGGGACAGAGAGTGAAGGAAAATCTTCCAATGGGGACACCAGATCTAGTGAGAACCAGGAATTCCCCCAATTCCTGGATTTTCTCACTTCCTGTTTTGTCTCTGGGACAGAAAGTGAAGGAAAATCTTCCAATGGGGACACCAGATCTAGTGAGAACCAGGAATTCCCCCAATTCCTGGATTTTCTCACTTCCTGTTTTGTCTCTGGGACAGAAAGTGAAGGAAAATCTTCCAATGGGGACACCAGATCTAGTGAGAACCAGGAATTCCCCCAATTCCTGGATTTTCTCACTTCCTGTTTTGGCTATGGAACAGGGAAAGAAAGAGAAATCGTCAACTGGGGACGCTGGTTCTGGTGACAACCAGGGATGGGAATCTCCTCTTCTCTTCTTTCCCCTCCCTTGGTTGGGGGATTCTGCATCCGACCTGGTGACCCTGTAGTGGATGAGGTTTCTGGGAGGCACTGTAGGAGGTTGAGGGCAATATGGGACCCTGCTGGAGGCTTTGCAGCTTCCTGAGGGGCACTGTGGGTGGTTGGAGGGGCGCTATGGAGGCTGAGGGCTGGCAGCTTTGCAGAAGGCTGGGGGGCACTGTGGGATCCTGTTTGGAGGCTGGGGGCACTGTGGAATCCTGTTGGAAGGCGGGGGGGGGGCACTGTGGGATCCTGTTGGAAGGCGGGGGGGGGGCACTGTGGGATCCTGTTGGAAGGCGGGGGGTGGGCACTGTGGGATCCTATTGGAAGGCGGGGGGGCACTGTGGGATCCTGTTGGAGGCTCGGGGCACTGTGGGATCCTGTTGGAAGGGGGGGGGCGGGCACTGTGGGATCCTGTTGGAAGGCGGGGGGGGTGGGGGCACTGTGGGATCCTGTTGGAAGGCGGGGGGTGGGCACTGTGGGATCCTATTGGAAGGCGGGGGGGCACTGTGGGATCCTGTTGGAGGCTGGGGGCACTGTGGGATCCTGTTGGAAGGCTGGGGGGCACTGTGGGATCCTGTTGGAGGTCGGGGGCACTGTGGGATCCTGTTGGGAGGCTGGGGGCACTATGGCATCCTGTTGGAGGCTGGGGGGCACTGTGGGATCCTGTTGGAAGGCTGGGGGGCACTGTGGGATCCTGTTGGAGGTCGGGGGCACTGTGGGATCCTGTTGAAGGCTGGGGGGCACTGTGGGATCCTGTTGAAGGCTGGGGGGCACTGTGGGATCCTGCTGGAAGGCTGGGGGGCACTGTGGGATCCTGTTGAAGGCCGGGGGCACTATGGGATCCTGTTGAAGGCTGGGGGTCACTGTTGGATCCTGTTGGAAGGCTGGGGGGCACTATGGGATCCTGTTGGGAGGCTGGGGGCACTATGGGATCCTGTTGGAAGGCTGGGGGCACTGTGGGATCCTGTTGAAGGCTGGGGGGCACTATGGGATCCTGTTGGAAGGCTGGGGGGGCACTATGGGATCCTGTTGGAAGGCTGGGGGCACTGTGGGATCCTGTTGGGAGGCTGGGGGGCACTATGGGATCCTGTTGGAAGGCTGGGGGCACTGTGGCATCCTGTTGGGAGGCTGGGGGGCACTATGGGATCCTGTTGGGAGGCTGGGGGGCACTATGGGATCCTGTTGGGAGGCTGGGGGCACTATGGGATCCTGTTGAGAGGCTGGGGGGCACTGTGGGATCCTGTTGGGAGGCTGGGGGGCACTGTGGGATCCTGTTGGAGGCTGGGGGCACTGTGGGATCCTGTTGGGAGGCTGGGGGGCACTATGGGATCCTGTTGGGAGGCTGGGGGGCACTGTGGGATCCTGTTGGGAGGCTGGGGGGCACTGTGGGATCCTGTTGGAGGCTGGGGGCACTGTGGGATCCTGTTGAAGGCTGGGGGGCACTGTGGGATCCTGTTGGAGGTCGGGGGCACTGTGGGATCCTGTTGAAGGCTGGGGGGCACTGTGGGATCCTGTTGGAGGTCGGGGGCACTGTGGGATCCTGTTGAAGGCTGGGGGGCACTGTGGGATCCTGTTGAAGGCTGGGGGGCACTGTGGGATCCTGTTGGAGGTCGGGGGCACTGTGGGAGGATGTTGGGGTATCTGCATCTGGCTGGAGGCCCAGGAATAGGGAAGGCCCTGGTCCGGCAGTGGGGGCCTGTGCTCGGTGGTTTAGAACCAGTGCCATAGAGTGTCACTTGAGGGATAAATCTGAGTCTAATGGGGCTGCTGACATCACAACATAGAAGTTAAAACTGACGTCTCTTAACTTTTTTGTTTCTGGTGGCGGGGGGGGGGGGGGATACAGCACCAGGCCATCACCTAATTTTTCTATAATGATTTCTATGTCCTGTTGGTTACTGTGAATATCCCCCCTCCCCCTCTTTAGTGAAGCCGGATCTACTCACATCGGTGATCTTCTGGTGGTTAAAAGCAGTAGCTGTGACGGCGAGGGATCTGACCCCCCCATGCTGATCGATCTTTCCTCCATGTCCATTCACAAAACTCTGTAAAAATGTAAGGCGTCCTGTGAATGGATGAGGGGAGAGGAGGAGGGGGTGAAGGACAAAATCTCCCCTCATCCATTCACAGAACGCCTTGCATTTTTACAGAGAGTCTTGTGAATAGAGGAGAGGTGAGGAGGAACGATGCCCCCCAGCCTTCATCACAGGTAAGATATGTGACCGGTGCTGTATCCCCATCATTTTCTTTATTAGACTTCATCCCTAATTCTTCTTTTTTTGATTCTGTGTACCCCAGAGACTCTAATACCATTCACCCAAGCTTCGGGGGGACATTGTTCTAGGCGGTCTGTGATTGGCTCAGATCCAGACATTCGTTTCATAGCCATACACTTACAGTTATCTCTTTATTCACAACAGACAGCCGTGTCGGGATGAACTGGTTCCTGTAGCATAGCCGCTATCTGTAAGTCTTTTTCTCACTTTGATTTAATAATGAAATGTTTAATTCGTGCATCTTCTGTAGAAGACGATTAATCCGGGGTCTGTCTATAGGAACATTCGTTGAACGAAAAGGTCAGAAATTGTGTAAAAAAAACTGAACAAAATTCCACAGAATGTTTTCCAATAGAGATGAACTCCTGTGTCACCGGCGCCATCTAGTGGCTGAAATGCAGAATGTTTTCTCACAGTAAACTATACCACATTTTGGCCACCAGAGGGGGCTGCCGATACAGGAGTTCATCTATTGGTGACAGAATGTTTTCTGGCGTTCGTACAACGAACGTTTTATGACCCCTCCCTTTTGTGTAATTTGTACATTATTGATTTCTCATGCAGTTTATATAATCAATGGGGGGGGGGGATTTGAGGCAGATTCACGCTATTGTTGGTCCCTGCGTTGCCGTGTTTGCGCTGGTATAACAGCCCATTCCTTGGAAACGCAGAAAAAAAAAAAAAAAATGCAGCGGAATGCATCTGAAAACGCAATATACTTTTGGGTGTGCAAAGCTGACGTAGTGTGCGTGTGTGTGTGTGTATATATATATATGTATATATATATATATATATATATATATATATATATATATATATATATATATATATATATATATATATGTATATGTATATATATATGTATATATATATATATATATGTATATATATATATATATATATATATATATATATATATATATATATATGTATATATATATATATGTATATATATATGTATATATATGTATATATATATACACACATATATATATATATATACACACATATATATATATATATATATATATATATACACACATATATATATATATACACATATACAGTAGGGACGGAAAGTATTCAGACCCCCTTAAAATCATTTAAGTGCATTTTTTTTCTCTCATTAATGTACACACAGCCCCCCATATTGTACACACAGCCCCCCATATTGTACACACAGCCCCCCCATATTGTACACACAGCACCCCATATTGTACACACAGCCCCCCCATATTGTACACACAGCACCCCATATTGTACACACAGCCCCCCATATTGTACACACAGCACCCCATATTATACACACAGCACCCCATATTGTACACACAGCACCCCATATTGTACACACAGCACCCCATATTGTACACACAGCACCCCATATTGTACACACAGCCCCCCATATTGTACACACAGCACCTCATATTGTACACACAGCACCCCATATTGACAGAAAAACACAGAATTGTTGACATTTTTGCAGATTTATTAAAAAAGAAAAACTGAAATATCACATGATCCTAAGTATTCAGACCCTTTGCTGTGACACTCATATATATAACTCAGATGCTGTCCATTTCTTCTGGTCATCCTTGAGATGGTTCTACACCTTCATTTGAGTCCAGCTGTGTTTGATTATAATGATTGGACTTGATTAGGAAAGCCACACACCTGTCTATATAAGACCTTACAGCTCACAGTGCATGTCAGAGCAAATGAGAATCATGAGGTCAAAGGAACTGCCTGAAGAGCTCAGAGACAGAATTGTGGCAAGGCACAGATCTGGCCAAGGTTACAAAAAAAATTTCTGCTGCACTTAAGGTTCCTAAGAGCGCAGTGGCCTCCATAATCCTTAAATGGAAGACGTTTGGGATGACCAGAACCCTTCCTAGAGCTGGCCGTCACACCCAATGGGTGTAAACCCTTCCATTGTACCCAAAAGACCGGCCTCAGGTCATACACAAAAGATGAAACAACATAAGTTTGTACCTGTTTATTTAAAATCTTCTCTACATCTGTTCAAAGTCCAGAATTTATACAGTTTGTCTGAGCTTTCAGAAAACAGGGGGGAGCTGAAATTACGCTGTCAAAATAAGGCCAAGGAAAGGAAAATTCCAAGCTCTACTTACCTGCGACCAACCAAATGATCCTGTCTAACAGTAAGCGTTAAAAACAGGGGTTTTTCTGCACACATTTACCAACACAGGCGTAAGTTAGAGACCCTCGGCAAGGCACCCTGGTACCTGTAGTCCCTACTTCTAACTTACAGACCCCCTTTCACACTGAGGCGGTTTTCTGGCGTTTTAGCGCTGGAAATAGCCTCTAAATATCGCAGGGGGCTTAGTGTCATGTTGTCTTTTTTTTTTTTCTTTCTATTCTTTTTTTCCCCTCTATTTCAATGATTCTTAACTCCAGTCCTAAAGTACCCCCCCAAACAGGTCATGTTTTCAGGCTTCCCATTGATTTTCACAGGTGATTTGATCAGTTTTCACTGCCTTAGTAATTACCACAGCCGTTTCACCTGAGGGAAATCCTGAAAACATGACCAGTTGTGGGTACCTGAGGACTGGAGTTGAGAAACATTGCATCTATTTGAATGATGTGATAAATAGAACTCAAATTTAGCTCATAGCTCCCCTTCTGGAGATTTGATGGTATAAATCTGTCACCGGGGTCTGTAGTGGTAAAAAAAAAAAAAGCACTTGTGGGTTTAACCAATCTTGTTTTTTTTGTACAATTCTCCTTTTAAGGGGGAGTGACAGGGGGCGTGTCCTATGCCTGCATACTTTTCCTGATAGGCGTCCCTCATTCCCATCTCAAAAAGTTGGGAGGTGTGCATCTCTATGATCCCGGGAGGCCAGAATCGACGTCATGACGTCACTTTCGACGCTGGCAGATGTAAACACCGCCAGTTTTTTTTCTCCCTAGGAAGCAGAGATTAATGTTTTTTTTTTTGTTTTTTTTTCTTTTTGTCAAATTTTTTTGATCTCCAGGTTAAAAGAGATATCTGAGAGTTCTTATAGACCCCAGATCTCTCCATAAAGAGGACCTGCCATCCCTTATTTCTATTACAGGAGATGTTCACATTTGATAAAGTAAAAAAAACAAACAAACAAAATGAAAAGAGACGGTGCAAAAAAAATAAATGAAAAAATAAAAAAATTAATAATAATAATTTTTTTTTAAAAAGCACACCCCCCCCCCGTCTCCTCAGAAGCAAATGTATACGTAAGCCGCGCCCACACATGTCAACGACGTTCGGACCACACATGTGAGGTATTACAGGTAACATGTAAAAAAATTTTTTAAAGCGTTCTCTATGGAGATTTTTAAGTGCTGTAGTTTTGTGCCATTCCATGAGCGTGCGCAGTTCAAAAGCGGGACATGTTGGGTATCTATTTACTCGGCGTGACATCATCTTTTATATTTTTCCCCCCAAAAAATTGGGTTATCTATGGTGTTCGTTTTTTTTTTTTTTTTTCCATTAAAATTTCTTTAAAGTGTATTTTAAATAATTGCTGCACAAAGTGACAAATAAAAAATTGCATCAACCGCCATTTTATTCTCTAAGGTCTTTGCTAAAAAAAATATATGTTTGGGGGTTCTGAGTAATTTGTTTTTAGCAAAAAAAATTATGATTTTTACATGTAGGAGAGAAATGCCAGAATTGGCACGGATGGGAAGTGGCGAGTGATAGTGATCTGGGTGGCTCTACAGCGATCACTTTTATGGTACCAAAGAAGGTATTGTCCCCCACCTCTCCCTTCCCCCTCCCTCTGCCCACAGTGTTTCCCGGACTCTACTGATCCCCATCCCCTCCCTTCCCCCTCCCTCTGCCCGCAGTGGTTCCCAGGCACTACTGACCCCCATCCCATCCCTTCCCCCTCCCTCTGCCCGCAGTGGTTCCCAGGCTCTACTGACCCCCATCCCCTCTCCCTTCCCCCTCCCTCTGCCCGCAGTGGTTCCCGGGCTCTACTGACCCCCATCCCCTCTCCCTTCCCCCTACGTCTGCCCGCAGTGATTCCTGGGCACTACTGACCCCCATCCCCTCTCCTTTCCCCTGCCGCTGCCCGTGGTGATTCCTGGGCACTACTGACCCCTATCCCCTCTCCTTTCCCCTGCCGCTGCCCGTGGTGATTCCCGGGCTCTACTGACCCCCATCCCCTCTCCCTTCCCCCTCCCTCTGCCCGCAGTGGTTCCCGGGCTCTACTGACCCCCATCCCCTCTCCCTTCCCCCTCCCTCTGCCCGCAGTGGTTCCCAGGCTCTACTGACCCCCATCCCCTCTGCCTTCCCCTGCCCATAGTGGTTCCCGGGCTCTACTGACCCCCATCCCCCTCTCCCTTCCCCTCCCTCTGCCCGCAGTGGTTCCCGGGCACTACTGACCCCCATCCCCCTCTCCCTTCCCCCTCCCTCTGCCCGCAGTGGTTCCCGGGCACTACTGACCCCCATCCCCTCTCCCTTCCCCCTCCCTCTGCCCGCAGTGGTTCCCGGGCACTACTGACCCCCATCCCCTCTCCCTTCCCCCTCCCTCTG
Organism: Aquarana catesbeiana; assembly: GCF_042186555.1. Taxonomy (NCBI): domain Eukaryota; kingdom Metazoa; phylum Chordata; class Amphibia; order Anura; family Ranidae; genus Aquarana; species Aquarana catesbeiana. The sequence goes on from NC_133331.1 coordinate 11,487,496, forward strand.
CCCGCAGTGGTTCCCGGGCACTACTGACCCCCATCCCCTCTCCCTTCCCCCTCCCTCTGCCCGCAGTGGTTCCCAGGCTCTACTGACCCCCATCCCCTCTCCCTTCCCCCTCCCTCTGCCCGCTGTTGTTCCCGGGCACTACTGACCCCCATCCCCTCTCCCTTCCCCCTCCCTCTGCCCGCAGTGGTTCCCGGGCACTACTGACCCCCATCCCCTCTCCCTTCCCCCTCCCTCTGCCCGCAGTGGTTCCCGGGCACTACTGACCCCCATCCCCTCTCCCTTCCCCCTCCCTCTGCCCGCAGTGGTTCCCGGGCTCTACTGACCCCCATCCCCTCTCCCTTCCCCCTCCCTCTGCCCGTGGTGGTTCCCGGGCTCTACTGACCTTCATCCCCTCTCCCTTCCCCATCCCTCTGCCCGCAGTGGTTCCCGGGCTCTACTGACCCCCATCCCCTCTCCCTTCCCCCTCCCTCTGCCCGTGGTGATTCCTGGGCTCTACTGACCCCCATTTCCTCTCCCTTCCCCCTCCCTCTGCCCGCAGTGGTTCCCGGGCTCTACTGATCCCCATCCCCTCTCCCTTCCCCCTCCCTCTGCCCACAGTGGTTCCCGGGCTCTACTGACCCCCATCCCCTCTCCCTTCCCCCTCCCTCTGCCCGTGGTGGTTCCCGGGCTCTACTGACCTTCATCCCCTCTCCCTTCCCCATCCCTCTGCCCGCAGTGGTTCCCGGGCTCTACTGATCCCCATCCCCTCTCCCTTCCCCCTCCCGCTGCCCGTGGTGATTCCTGGGCTCTACTGACCCCCATTTCCTCTCCCTTCCCCCTCCCTCTGCCCGCAGTGGTTCCCGGACTCTACTGACCCCCATCCCCTCTCCCTTCCCCCTCCCTCTGCCTGTGGGGGTTCCCAGGCTCTACTGACCCCCATCCCCTCTCCCTTCCCCCTCCCTCTGCCCGCAGTGATTCCCAGGCACTACTGACCCCCATCCCCTCTCCCTTCCCCCTCCCTCTGCCCGCAGTGGTTCCCGGACTCTACTGACCCCCATCCCCTCTCCCTTCCCCCTCCCTCTGCCTGTGGGGGTTCCCAGGCTCTACTGACCCCCATCCCCTCTCCCTTCCCCCTCCCTCTGCCCGCAGTGATTCCCAGGCACTACTGACCCCCATCCCCTCTCCCTTCCCCCTCCCTCTGCCCGCAGTGGTTCCCGGACTCTACTGACCCCCATCCCCTCTCCCTTCCCCCTCCCTCTGCTTGTGGTGGTTCCCAGGCTCTACTGACCCCCATCCCCTCGGCCTACCCCTGCCCATAGTGGTTCCCGGGCTCTACTGACCCCCATCCCCTCTCTTCCCCCTCCCTCTGCCCGCAGTGGTTCCCGGGCTCTACTGACCCCCATCCCCTCTCCCTTCCCCCTCCCTCTGCCCGCAGTTGTTCCCGGGCACTACTGACCCCCATCCCCTCTCCCTTCCCCCTCCCTCTGCCCGCAGTAGTTCCCGGGCTCTACTGACCCCCATCCCCTCTCCCTTCCCCCTCCCTCTGCCCGTGGTGGTTCCCGGGCTCTACTGACCCCCATCCCCTCTCCCTTCCCCCTCCCTCTGCCCGCAGTGGTTCCCAGGCTCTACTGACCCCCATCCCCTCTCCCTTCCCCCTCCCTCTGCCCGTGGTGATTCCTGGGCTCTACTGACCCCCATCCCCTCTCCCTTCCCCCTCCCTCTGCCCACAGTAGTTCCCGGGCTCTACTGACCCCCATCCCCTCTCCCTTCCCCCTCCCTCTGCCCGTGGTGGTTCCCGGGCTCTACTGACCCCCATCCCCTCTCCCTTCCCCCTCCCTCTGCCCGCAGTGGTTCCCGGGCTCTACTGACCCCCATCCCCTCTCCCTTCCCCCTCCCTCTGCCCGTGGTGGTTCCCGGGCTCTACTGACCCCCATCCCCTCTCCCTTCCCCCTCCCTCTGCCCGCAGTGGTTCCCAGGCTCTACTGACCCCCATCCCCTCTCCCTTCCCCCTCCCTCTGCCCGTGGTGGTTCCCGGGCTCTACTGACCCCCATCCCCTCTCCCTTCCCCCTCCCTCTGCCCGTGGTGGTTCCCAGGCTCTACTGACCCCCATCCCCTCTCCCTTCCCCCTCCCTCTGCCCGTGGTGATTCCTGGGCTCTACTGACCCCCATCCCCTCTCCCTTCCCCCTCCCTCTGCCCGCAGTGGTTCCCAGGCTCTACTGACCCCCATCCCCTCTCCCTTCCCCCTCCCTCTGCCCGCAGTGGTTCCCGGGCTCTACTGACCCCCATCCCCTCTCCCTTCCCCCTCCCTCTGCCCGCAGTGGTTCCCAGGCTCTACTGACCCCCATCCCCTCTCCCTTCCCCCTCCCTCTGCCCGTGGTGGTTCCCGGGCTCTACTGACCCCCATCCCCTCTCCCTTCCCCCTCTCTCTGCCCGTGGTGATTCCTGGGCTCTACTGACCCCCATCCCCTCTCCCTTCCCCCTCCCTCTGCCCGCAGTGGTTCCCGGGCTCTACTGACCCCCATCCCCTCTCCCTTCCCCCTCCCTCTGCCCGCAGTGGTTCCCAGGCTCTACTGACCCCCATCCCCTCTCCCTTCCCCCTCCCTCTGCCCGTGGTGATTCCTGGGCTCTACTGACCCCCATCCCCTCTCCCTTCCCCCTCCCTCTGCCCGCAGTGGTTCCCGGACTCTACTGACCCCCATCCCCTCTCCCTTCCCCCTCCCTCTGCCTGTGGGGGTTCCCAGGCTCTACTGACCCCCATCCCCTCTCCCTTCCCCCTCCCTCTGCCCGCAGTGATTCCCAGGCACTACTGACCCCCATCCCCTCTCCCTTCCCCCTCCCTCTGCCCGCAGTGATTCCCAGGCACTACTGACCCCCATCCCCTCTCCCTTCCCCCTCCCTCTGCCCGCAGTGGTTCCCGGACTCTACTGACCCCCATCCCCTCTCCCTTCCCCCTCCCTCTGCCTGTGGTGGTTCCCAGGCTCTACTGACCCCCATCCCCTCGGCCTACCCCTGCCCATAGTGGTTCCCGGGCTCTACTGACCCCCATCCCCTCTCTTCCCCCTCCCTCTGCCCGCAGTGGTTCCCGGGCTCTACTGACCCCCATCCCCTCTCCCTTCCCCCTCCCTCTGCCCGCAGTTGTTCCCGGGCACTACTGACCCCCATCCCCTCTCCCTTCCCCCTCCCTCTGCCCGCAGTAGTTCCCGGGCTCTACTGACCCCCATCCCCTCTCCCTTCCCCCTCCCTCTGCCCGTGGTGATTCCTGGGCTCTACTGACCCCCATCCCCTCTCCCTTCCCCCTCCCTCTGCCCGTGGTGGTTCCCGGGCTCTACTGACCCCCATCCCCTCTCCCTTCCCCCTCCCTCTGCCCGCAGTGGTTCCCAGGCTCTACTGACCCCCATCCCCTCTCCCTTTCCCCTCCCTCTGCCCGTGGTGATTCCTGGGCTCTACTGACCCCCATCCCCTCTCCCTTCCCCCTCCCTCTGCCCGCAGTGGTTCCCGGGCTCTACTGACCCCCATCCCCTCTCCCTTCCCCCTCCCTCTGCCCGCAGTGGTTCCCAGGCTCTACTGACCCCCATCCCCTCTCCCTTCCCCCTCCCTCTGCCCGTGGTGGTTCCCGGGCTCTACTGACCCCCATCCCCTCTCCCTTCCCCCTCCCTCTGCCCGCAGTGGTTCCCAGGCTCTACTGACCCCCATCCCCTCTCCCTTCCCCCTCCCTCTGCCCGTGGTGGTTCCCGGGCTCTACTGACCCCCATCCCCTCTCCCTTCCCCCTCCCTCTGCCCGTGGTGGTTCCCAGGCTCTACTGACCCCCATCCCCTCTCCCTTCCCCCTCCCTCTGCCCGTGGTGATTCCTGGGCTCTACTGACCCCCATCCCCTCTCCCTTCCCCCTCCCTCTGCCCGCAGTGGTTCCCAGGCTCTACTGACCCCCATCCCCTCTCCCTTCCCCCTCCCTCTGCCCGCAGTGGTTCCCGGGCTCTACTGACCCCCATCCCCTCTCCCTTCCCCCTCCCTCTGCCCGCAGTGGTTCCCAGGCTCTACTGACCCCCATCCCCTCTCCCTTCCCCCTCCCTCTGCCCGTGGTGGTTCCCGGGCTCTACTGACCCCCATCCCCTCTCCCTTCCCCCTCCCTCTGCCCGTGGTGATTCCTGGGCTCTACTGACCCCCATCCCCTCTCCCTTCCCCCTCCCTCTGCCCGCAGTGGTTCCCGGGCTCTACTGACCCCCATCCCCTCTCCCTTCCCCCTCCCTCTGCCCGCAGTGGTTCCCAGGCTCTACTGACCCCCATCCCCTCTCCCTTCCCCCTCCCTCTGCCCGTGGTGATTCCTGGGCTCTACTGACCCCCATCCCCTCTCCCTTCCCCCTCCCTCTGCCCGCAGTGGTTCCCGGACTCTACTGACCCCCATCCCCTCTCCCTTCCCCCTCCCTCTGCCTGTGGGGGTTCCCAGGCTCTACTGACCCCCATCCCCTCTCCCTTCCCCCTCCCTCTGCCCGCAGTGATTCCCAGGCACTACTGACCCCCATCCCCTCTCCCTTCCCCCTCCCTCTGCCCGCAGTGATTCCCAGGCACTACTGACCCCCATCCCCTCTCCCTTCCCCCTCCCTCTGCCCGCAGTGGTTCCCGGACTCTACTGACCCCCATCCCCTCTCCCTTCCCCCTCCCTCTGCCTGTGGTGGTTCCCAGGCTCTACTGACCCCCATCCCCTCGGCCTACCCCTGCCCATAGTGGTTCCCGGGCTCTACTGACCCCCATCCCCTCTCTTCCCCCTCCCTCTGCCCGCAGTGGTTCCCGGGCTCTACTGACCCCCATCCCCTCTCCCTTCCCCCTCCCTCTGCCCGCAGTTGTTCCCGGGCACTACTGACCCCCATCCCCTCTCCCTTCCCCCTCCCTCTGCCCGCAGTAGTTCCCGGGCTCTACTGACCCCCATCCCCTCTCCCTTCCCCCTCCCTCTGCCCGTGGTAGTTCCCGGGCTCTACTGACCCCCATCCCCTCTCCCTTCCCCCTCCCTCTGCCCGTGGTGATTCCTGGGCTCTACTGACCCCCATCCCCTCTCCCTTCCCCCTCCCTCTGCCCGTGGTGGTTCCCGGGCTCTACTGACCCCCATCCCCTCTCCCTTCCCCCTCCCTCTGCCCGCAGTGGTTCCCAGGCTCTACTGACCCCCATCCCCTCTCCCTTTCCCCTCCCTCTGCCCGTGGTGATTCCTGGGCTCTACTGACCCCCATCCCCTCTCCCTTCCCCCTCCCTCTGCCCGCAGTGGTTCCCGGGCTCTACTGACCCCCATCCCCTCTCCCTTCCCCCTCCCTCTGCCCGCAGTGGTTCCCAGGCTCTACTGACCCCCATCCCCTCTCCCTTCCCCCTCCCTCTGCCCGTGGTGATTCCTGGGCTCTACTGACCCCCATCCCCTCTCCCTTCCCCCTCCCTCTGCCCATAGTGGTTCCCAGGCTCTACTGACCCCAATCCCCTCTCCCTTTCCCCTCCCTCTGCCCGCAGTGATTCCCGGGCACTACTGACCCCCATCCCCTCTCCCTTTCCCCTCCCTCTGCCCGCAGTGATTCCCGGGCACTACTGACCCCCATCCCCTCTCCCTTTCCCCTCCCTCTGCCCGCAGTGATTCCCGGGCACTACTGACCCCCATCCCCTCTGCCTTCCCCCTCTGGCTGCTCAGAACGGGAGATTGCCCTGGTCCAAGTCAGCGTGACTGGGGTGGGGGGGTTTTAGGGAGGGGGTCCTGTGTAAGTTCACCCTTACAGATTTTTCTGTAAAGGTGAACTTACCCTTTAAAGTGTATTGTTTTTAAAACAATTGCCTTTGAAAAACCGTTGCCCAAATGCTGTGTGACATAAAGAATTGCCACAACCGCCATTTATTATAATTATTATAATAATTTTATATATATATTTATCTATAATGTTTGGCGGTTCTTTACATTTTAGGAGAGAGATATCAATATTGGCCTGGGTTGGGAACAGTCAAACATTACCTATAAAAAATGTTAGGAGCTGTAGTCTGTTGCCCTTTCTCATGTGCGTATTGAGTCTGAACATGTTTGGTATCTACTTATTCGACGCATCATCATAATAGGCACATATTTTTCAGAAAATATCTGATGTTTGGGGTTTGTTCCAAGCAAAAAAAAAAAAAAAAAAAGTTGATTTTAACATGTGAGTGAAAAATGTAAAGACTGCCCGAGGACAGCAAGTGGTTAAACAAGAAAAGCGTAAGCTGTGCTTTGTGGTGTCTGTATCACTGGAAAGAGCAATAGGGTAACAAGCAAACGTTTCCACCACTCAAAGCTATTGATTTCCGAATTGGAGTTCTCAGTGCTTCCTTGTTTGAGGATTGGTGGATTATTAACGTGTTCTGTGTGACTTGCAGATTTCTTTGTTTAATGACCGTTATCAGTCACTGGTGAAGGTCTCTGGCTATTTATTAAAGAAGAGCCCCCCCCCCCCCAAAAAAATTAAAAGTCGTCAGCTACAAAAAACTGTAGCTGCTGATTTTTAATATTAGGACACTTATCTGTCCAGGGATCCAGCAGCAGGGACGTACTTAGAGCATTTGCGGATCCTATATCTGGAACCCCCCCCCCACACACACACCCCCATCTGTCAATAATCCAAGTGAAATATCGCTGTGCTTACCACAGGGGTGCTTGTTTGCAGGACAAGAATGTGTGGTATGATGCGCTCAGAATCAGGATTTAAACATTTCTAGGGTGTTCCCTGGGGTGCAAAGCATGAAGAAAAGCATGGTTCTGCAATGTGGAACGCACGCCAACCACAGGGACCAGGAAATGGGTCCAGAAAGGCGTTCCAGCGGGCACTGCCCTGCCGCCATATGCATCACTTCCCCTCCGCGGGCCGCCGCCATCTTTGCGGAGACCGCTGCTATAGAGATCAAAGCTCCCTATGCTCGAAAAGGGAAGCAGAGCCGCTAAATAAGCGGCGCCGGCTTGACACCCCTAAGCGGCGCCGGACCTGGGGCGGACCACCCTCCCTGCCCCGCCCCACTGTCCAGCGGTGTCCTCACCCGAGCCCATTCTTTAATCGGCTATCGGATGCTGGCGCCACCATCTTGACTAAGGGAAACTGACAGTGAAGCCTTGTGGATGCGCTTTGTGAATGGGACGCAGTCTTTTGGGACCTGTGATGTGTCCCAGAAGGCTGTGGGGGAAGGAAGAGGGGGGGGGGCAGAGGGGGCAGAACTTCCGCCTCAAATCGCTGCAGCAAACTGAGCCAGGAAGTGGGAGCGGGTACCTGTCAAAGCCAGGTACCCACTCCCCCCACCCTCACACATTTTGGGGGGGGGGGGGGAACCTTGGCCAGAAAGAGAAAATTGATGAAACATCCGTATTGTGATGTTTTTGCTCTTTGTGACCAAGGTTTTGGCATGTTGCTTATGCGTCATTTACAAGTCGCTAGTCTTTTTAAGATTCTATTTTTATTCATTTTTGAGTACAATTATGTATTAAAATATATATATATCTTTTTTAAAACTGTCCGTTTTCGGTTTCAGCCAAGTGCATCCTGAATTTTCCGTTTCGGCACCAAAATTTCTGTTCGGTGCATCGGTTTGGAGACGCGATAACTTTTGTGCAAACGAGTCAATATATATGCTTATTGGGTTTTTTTTGTTTTTAACCAAAAACATGTAGAAGAATACATATTTAAATTGATGAGGAAATTAAATCTTTTACATTTTCTATTGGATTATGTTTTATAGCAGAAAGTAAAAAATATTGTTTTTTTTTTTTTCAAAATATTCGGTCTTTTTTTTTCAATACTTATTGGGTTTTTTTTTTTTTTTTTTTTTTTTTAACCAAAAACTTGTAGCAGAATACATATTTAAATTGATGAAGAAATTAAATCTTTTACATTTTCTATTGGATATGTTTTAAAGCAGAAAGTAAAAAATATTGTTTTTTTTGTTTTTTTATTTTTTTAAATCGTCTGTCTTTTTTTGTTTATAGCGCAAAAAAAAAATTTAAAACCGCAGAGGTGATCAAATACCACCAAAGGAAATCTCTATTTGTGGGGAAATAATTTTATTTGGGTATAAGTGAATAGGGTCCACGCGATTTTCCACTATGCCATTTGTAACTATTCTCATATTTTTATATTATTCTCTGTACTGCCATGAGTTGTATTGCCTCTGAGCAAACCTTTTAAAAAAAAACGCTTTCTGTTAAAAATAATAAAAACATTTTATTTGGGTGCAGCGTTGCACGACCGCGCAATTGTCAGTTAAAGTAACGCAGTTTCTGTATCGCTAAAAATGGCCTGGTTATGGAGGGGGGTAAATCTTCCTGAGGTCAAGTGGATAATAATAATAATAATAATAATAATGTAAAAATGATAAAGAATAAATACTTGCATACAGGGTTTTATTTCTTTTTATTTGAACCAAAAACAGCACTTGCTGAACCAGCCCATAGTAAAAATACATCATTACTTTGACGTTAAAGTGATATTAAAGTCTCAGATTTAAAAATAACAAACGTGTCATACTTACCTGCCCTGTGTAATGGTTTTGCACGGAGTGGCCCCGATCCTCCTCTTCTCGGGTCCCTCTTTGGCTCTCCTGGCCCCCTCCCTCCTGCCGGGGTTGCCCCCACAGTGACCAGCTTGCTATGGGGGGCTACAGCTCCCTGTGTCCATTCAGACACAGAGCCGTGGCCTGCCCCACCCCCTTTCTCTCCTCATTGGCTGACTGACTTTAATTGACAGCAGCGGGAGCCAATGGCAGCAGGCTGCTGTCTCAGCCAATGAGGAGGGGAGTCCCAAGCAGCCGAGACGCTCCTGCAACATCGCTGGATAGAGAGGGGGGCTCAGGTAAGTATTAGGGGGGGCTGCACACAGAAGGCTTTTTATCTTAATGCATAGAATGCACCTTCTGCCTTTACAACGACTTTAAATTCCCGGGGTTATGGCAGCCCTCCCTTTTAAATAAATGTGGTCCCTCAGGTGGATTCACCCCGGGATCACTTTTAGAAGCGGTGGGAGAGATGTCCCCCTTCCCGCCACTTCTCGGTCTTTCCTGGGCTTACCTTAATGGATCGGTGAAGCCTGAGAACGATCCGATGCGGCTGTTAGCTGGGCATGGAGACAAGTGAGGCCAAGATGGCTGCCGTTCATCTCTATGCCCTTGGAGGACTGGAGCGACATCTGACGTCACTTCCTGTTCCCAGGCCATAGTAAACAAATTTTTTTTTTTTTTATATATATATATTTTTTTCCGTTGCTTTTAAAGTGGTTGTAAAGGCAGAAGGTGCATTCTACGCATTAAAGAGGAGTTTCACCCCCCCCCCCCCCCAAGAAAAAAAATTAAAAGTCAGCAGCTACAAATGCTGAAGCTGTCGACTTTTAGTATTAGGACACTCACCTGTCCAGGGTTCCCACCAGTAGCGGTGCATCCATAAAGGGCGCAGGAACGCCCCCCCCCCTCTCCTGGCACCACTCTATCTATGGTCGCCGCTGACACCCCCTATTAAGGTGCCCGGCCCCTTTTCTGGCGCCGGGCACCTAAATTACAGCTGCGGGGGTTGTTTTTTGAAAGCACCTGATTAGAGCTGTAGGCTCTAATAGGTGCTCAAAAAGGTGAAGAGCGGGCGCCATGCTGTGCGTTCGTTGTTCACTCTGCTGTGTGTTAGCAAAGCGAAGGAATTCACTTTGGCTAACACTGAACCACCTCCCAACCAATCAGGTGCTTGGGTCTGTTACCTGTCACCTGATTGGCTGAAACGTCTGGCGCTGTGATTGGACGCCTGATAGAGAGGACGGAAGAAGACATCCAGGAGCGTGCAGGACACCGCCGCTGACCCGCTGTGAGACATGCAAGTGCCGGGCGATGCACACTGGCAGCAATTGATGGGCACAGTAGCGGCAATTGATGGGCACAGTGGCAGCAGTTGATGGGCACAGTGGGTGCGTTTGATGGGCACAGTGACTGCGTTTGATGAGCACAGTGACTTAGTTTAATGGGCACAGTGGCTGCGTTTAATGGGCACAGTGGCTGCGTTTGATGGGCACAGTGGCTGCGTTTGATGGGCACAGTGGCGGGAATTGATGGGCACAGTAGCTGCGTTTGATGGGCACAGTGGCTGCGTTTGATGGGCACAGTGGCTGCGTTTGATGGGCACAGTGGCGGGAATTGATGGGCACAGTAGCTGCGTTTGATGGCACAGTGGCTGCGTTTGATGGGCACAGTGGCTGCGTTTGATGGGCACAGTGGCTGCGTTTGATGGGCACAGTGGCTGCGTTTGATGGGCACAGTGGCGGGAATTGATGGGCACAGTGGCGGGAATTGATGGGCACAGTAGCTGCGTTTGATGGCACAGTGGCGGGAATTGATGGGCACAGTAGCTGCGTTTGATGGCACAGTGGCTGCTGTTGATGTGTTTGTTTTTTTTTTTTTCGGTTTGTTTGCGCCCCCCCAAAAATTTTGAGCACCAGCCGCCACTGGTTCCCACAATGTCGGCACCCCATCTGATTTTCGGATCGGCTCTCGGGTGCTGCCGCCGTCATTCACGATAAGGGGAACCGGCAGTGAAGCCTTTCGGCCCCACGGCTGGTTCCCCACTGCGCATGCGCAAAGCGCACTGCATTTTCTAACTGGCGCGGCGGCGGGGGAAGGAGGAGTGGGACCGAACTTCTGAGGGACGGGTACCTGTCAAAAACAGGTACCCGCCCCCCCTCCCCCCGAAAGGTGCCAAATGTGACACCGGAGGAGGGGAGGAAGCAAACGAAGGTTCCACTTATGGGTGGAACTCCGCTATAAAAAAAACCTTCTGGGTGGAGCAGCCACCCTAATACTTACCTGAGCCCCATCTCTATCCAGCAATGTCCACAAGTGCCTCGACCATCCGGGACTCTCCCACCTGATTGGCTGAGACACAGCAGCGGCGCCATTGACTCCAGCTGCTGTCAATCAAGATCAGTTGGCCAATCAGGAGAGAGGGGAGGAGAGGACGGGGCTCAGTTACATAGTTAGTCAGGTTGAAAAAAGACACAAGTCCATCCAGTTCAACCTTAAAGTGTCAGTGGCAGTTAGTCAGTCCCCCCCCCAGCATCAGTTAGTGTCAGATTGCTCGCCGCACTATCACAGCCCCATTATTAGTCGCTGATCACTGGCATTACTATTGTAAGTAAAAAAAAAAAAATTCCAGTATATATCCCATAGTTTGTAGACCCAGAAACTTTCACACGAATCAATCAATATACTTACTGGGATTTTTTTTTTAATCAAAAACATGGAGCAGAATACATTGTGGCCAAATATTTTTTTTTTTCATTTTTTTATTGGAAATGTTTTATAACAGAAAGTAAAAAATATTGTTTCTTTTTCCAAATTTTTGTTATCTTTTTTCATTTATTTAGTATAAAAAAAAAAAAAAAAAAAAAACCTCCAAACACATTCCAGGTCAGGTGGGCGCCTCCCCTATCCAGCCCCACCGCCCTCCCTATCCATGCACCTGGCCCCTTTCGGGACGCCAGGCGCATGAATTCCTATGGCGGGGGTGGGCTGGGGTTGTTTTTTTTTTTTTTTGTAGCACCTGATTAGAGCCAGAGGCTCTTATAGGCTTTAAAATAGGGTGGGCTCGGGGGTGCAGAGCATTGCATCCAGAGCCCACCAAGGTGTGTTGCAACAGCATAATGAATGTTCGCTGTTGCAACAGTAATCCTTCTCCCGGCCAATCGGGAAGCAGATCTGATACCCGTCACCTGATTAGCTGAAAGGACAGGCGAACTTATTGGACACCTAGGAAGAGGGGAGGAGATGCACGGCGGAAGCGAGGAGGAGAAGACATAGGTGCCGCTGACCGATTCCTGCCACAGCCTGATGTACACTGATGCCCCGATGTGAAAAGTGTGGGGGGTACATTTGTATGGCGCCCCCCTGAGTCAATACTTTGTAGAACCCCCTTTCACTGCAATTACAGCTGCAAGTCTTTTTGGGGATGTCTCTACCAGCTTTGCACATCTAGAGAGTGACATTTTTGCCCATTCTTCTTCTTTGCAGAATATCTCAAGCTCTGTCAGATTGGGTGGAGAGCGTCTGTGAACAGCAATTTTCAAGTCTTGCCACAGATTCTCAATTGGATTTAGGTCTGGACTGTGACTGAGCCATTCTAACACATGAATATGCTTTGATCTAAACCATTCAAACCACTCTGATGGATTCGTACGTGATGACGTACACCGGACTAAAATAAGGAAGTTGATAGCCGGTAGCCAATAGCTGCCCTAGCGTGGGTTTTTGTCCCTCGGACCGGCATACAGACGAGCGGATTTCTGGGTCCGGCGGAGTTACGACGTAAAGATTTGAAGCATGTTCCAAATCTAAAGTCCGTCAGATTTGCGACTGGAAAAGTCCCCTGAAGGTCCGGTGAAGCCCACACACGATCGGATTGTCCGCCGGATTTGGTCCGTCGGCGTCCGTCGGACAAGTCCGGTCGAAAAGTCCGACCGCGTGTACACTGCATAACAGGTTTTCTTCTAAGATTGCCCTGTATTTGGCTCCATCCATCTTCCCATCAACTCTGACCAGCTTCCCTGTCCCTGCTGAAGAAAAGCATCCCCCTGATTCCCTTACTAAAGATGGCAGCGGCAGCACCCAAGAGCCGAGGGACAGAGCAGCTTGGGGTGCCGACAGGGTGGGCGCCCTGGACAGGTAAGTGGGTTTTTTTTTGCTTTTAAAGTCAGCAGCTACAAATACTGCAGCTGCTGACTTAAAAAAAAATAAAATGGCGGAACTCCGCTTTAAGAACTATCTTCTGTATAAAGAAGGAGGAGTCCTGGAAATGATGGTTTAGCCCCCACAGAGCCCTGATCTCCCCATCATGGAGAGTGTCTGGGATGAAGGATTGGAGGCAGCCGACATACACAGAAGATCTGTGCTTTGTTCTCCAAGATGTAAAGTATCTCACAAAAGTAAGTACACCCCTCACATTTTTGTGAATATTTTCTTCTATCTTTTCATGTGACAACACTGAAGAAATGACACTTGTCTACAATGTAAAGTAGTGAGTGTACAGCTTGTATAACAGTGTAAATTTGCTGTCCGCTCAAAATAACTCAACACACAGCCATTAATGACTAAACCGCTGGCAACAAAAGTGAGTACACCCTGTAACGATCCGGGGTGATTATGCTCAAGTGGTGTATGCGTTTTCAGGAACAACGGTCAGTCCAGACTGTATTTTTAAGGGCGTGGCAGCCCAATTTTATTTAAACAAAACAAACTTCACATAAAGTCTTCTTTCGCAGGGGGTTCCACCATCATTGTATAACAGAAAACTTCAGCCTCCTTTGCTCACTCACTCTTACTTAGTCAAACTCCCTCCTGGAGCTTACTTGCTCAGCTGCTTGGTCGGGGGCCACATCTGCCTCCTGCAGACATACACGCTCAGACTCCTAGAGACCGCCTGTCTCTCTTTCGTGGAGCCGTCTCCACCTGAAAGCCCTCCCGACTCCTACACCAGGCCACCTGCCTGTAGGGTGGCGCTGTTCCCAAGTGTGAGCCCTGAGCGCTCTTCCTGGGGGGAAATATAAACCCAGCCCACAGGTGTCCAATCATCATGCCTGTCAGCAAAAACCAGGCTGAAGGTGCTAATACACACTGTGACCTGGGGTCGCCTCTCCACAACCCCTAAGTAAAAATCTCCAAATTGGGCCCAAAGTGTCAATATTTTGTGTGGCCACCATTATTTTCCAGCACTGCCTTAACCCTCTTGGGCATGGAGTTCACCAGAGCTTCACAGGTTGTCACTGGAGTCCTCTTCCCCTCCTCCATGACGACATCACAGAGCTGGTAGATGTTAGAGACCTTGCGCTCCTCCACCTTCAGTTTGAGGATGTCCCACAGATGATCAATAGGGTTTAGGTCTGGAGACATGCTTGGCCAGTCCATCACCTTTACCCTCGGCTTTTTTAGTAAGGCAGTGGTCACCTTGGAGATGTGTTTGGGGTTGTTATCATGTTGGAATACTGCCCTGCGGCCCAGTCTCTGAAGGGAGGGGATCATGCTCTGCTTCAGTATGTCACAGTACATGTTGGCATTCATGGTTCCCTCAATGATCTGTAGCTCCCCAGTGCCGGCAGCACTCATGCAGCCCCAGACCATGACACTCCCACCACCATGCTTGACTGTAGACAAGACACCCTTGTCTTTGTCCTCCTCACCTGGTTGCCGCCACACACGCTTGTCACCATCTGAACCAGTCTTTCTCAACCTTTTCAACACAGAGCAACCCTTGAAATAGTTCTCTGGTCTCGGGGGAACCCCTGCTAAAAAATTGAAATATACAACTCATGATACAATAGTGTGATGGTCAGTGGGAAGAATGGTCCTGACACTTGTGGTCATTGGAAAGAATGACCTTCATACAGATGGCTAAAAAGATCAATGGTGGCAGTGGGAACTTCTCTGAGAGGCAGAAATTGCTCAATGCTGAAGGAACCCGTAGCAACCTCTGGAGGAACCCTGGTTGAGAATCGCTGATCTGAACCAAATAAGTTTATCTTGGTCTCATCAGACCTCAGGACATGGTTCCAGTAATCCATGTCCTTAGTCTGCTTGTCTTCAGCAAACTGTTTGCGGGCTTTCTTGTGCATCATCTTTAGAAGAGGCTTCCTTCTGGGACGACAGCCATGCAGACCAATTTGATGCAGCGTGCGGTGTATGGTCTGAGCACTGACGGGCACGTACGTCGCACGCGCATATGTATGAATGGTGTTCTCACTACACATGTGAGGTATCGCCGCGAACATTATAGTGAGAGCAATAATTCTAGTGCTAGATCTCCTCTGTAACTCTAAACTGATAACCTGTAATGGTGTTTAAAGCGTCGCCTATGGAGATGTTTGAGTACCTAAAAAATTGGGTTATCTATTTTTTTGGGGGTTTTTTTGTTTTTTACATAATCCTTTAAATATTACCAAAACATTGGGTTATATATTGTGTTTTTTTTTGCATTAGATTTCAATGAAATGCATTTACCAAAAAAAAAAAAAAATTGGGTTTGAAAGACCGCTGCGCAAATACAGAGTGACATAAAATATTGCAACCATCGCTATTTTATTCTCTGGGGTCTCTGCTAAAAAAAATATATATATATTTTTTAGCAGAGACCCCAGAGAATAAAATAGCGATCGTTGCAATATATCTATATCTGTATAGATCTATCTATCTATCTATCTATCTATCTATCTATCTATCTATCTATCTATCTATCTATCTATCTATCTATCTATCTATCTATCTATCTATCTATCTATCTATCTATCTATGTGTTTGGGGGTTCTACTGTAAGCAAACATCATGCTTACGTTCTTTTTTTTTTTTTTCTTTTTTTCTTTATTAGAACCGAAAAACAGCCTTTAGTATCACTTTTAAGTGTAAATCATTTTTCCACCTCCAGCTCCATGGCATATTGGAATGCCAGCAGTCTCTGCCCCCCCCAGTCATTGCTCAGATCCTACGTTCTTGGCTAAGCCTTGATGCTCTGTGAACACACTGCCTTAGCTCTGTGTATAGCGGCCAATACTAGAGAGTGTCTGGGCTCAGCCATTACAACCAGATGTTGAGGCAGAGGAAGTTGCATGCTGATGATGTCAGCAAAAGGAACGAGAGGCATTGAGTTACATGGTGGGACTGCCCACACCCTCCATCCCGACCAGCCCTGAAAGGGATCCTACAATCTGCTTCTATAGAAGCCCAGAGCTGGATTGTATGAAAAGTGTCTCCTCGCTGCTCCTCTGGACCCCGGAGAGAAGTTCTGAGCTGCAAGAATCCACTTTGGATTAACTCTTCTCTCCCCCCTCCCTTTTTTCTCCTGTGTCAGTCATCCGTGGTCTGTGCAATGTCTGCCCAAGCTACCAGGAGTTCGCTCAGCGCCAACAAGGAATTCCTCCGAAGCTTCCCCGGGGTGATGAGACTCCTGCAGCTCGCCACCGGCGCCGCCGTCTGGATCTCCATCGCCTCCAGCAACTTCAACAACACGGTCCGCTTCGCTCTGTTCGTCTTCGTCTTCTTCTGGCTGGTCACCCTGATCCTGTACTTCATCACCCTGCTGGACAAGCAGGACATGGTCCCGTTAATCGGGGGCGAGCGGTGGCTCCTCACCAACCTGGTCTACGACGCCCTGGCCACTGCCCTTCACGTCGCCGCCACTGCCATCATCATCGTCACCATCGAAAGCAACTCTTATTGCAACATCCCCAACTACAGGGGCGCCTGTTACTACAAGACCTACGTGGTGGCCTCCGCCTTCGCCTGCCTCTGCTGCCTCTCTTATGTCTCCACCACCGTCTGCTTCTCCGTCAAGAAGTGTAGAGGGAACAAGAGCGTCATTTAAGGGTTGGATGGAGAACTCGGGGGGGTTTTTTTTGTGGGTCGGATGGAAGAAAAACGGACTTCTCTTTCCTGAGCCACACGAGCCACACGAGCAACGTGTTCCAGGTGTGGCAGAGGAAATATTCATCTGGAGGAGGAACAGATGGCTGATGAGTCCTTTTTATGTACATTGTTACTTTTATTTTGTGTCTTTGTAACGCTTGTCATAGTTCTGAATACAACTCCAAAGATACATGTTGGTTGCAGAAAACTTTTTTTTTTTTTTTTTTCCCTATCGATTAAAAACTGATAAGAACGCAGCTTTGATTTGGGAAACATTTTATACCATCACAGTATTATATTTGATGGCAGAGATTGATCTCCTTGTTGTTATATGCAGTAGATGTATATAATGCCTTCTTTCCGTGTTTCTGGAAGGGGGGCGGTGCTTCTACGGCTTTAAAAAAAAATAAACGACAAATGTATCACCGTCTATATATGATTGTGTATTGTAGAGCGGAACGCACGGTATGTGGTGTGTCTGGGCTAGATAACGCTTTGGGGGTGATTCGCTAAAACTAGAGAGTGCGAAATCTGGTGCAGCTCTGCAGAGAAACCAATCAGCTTCCAGGTTTTTGTTTTTTCCTCAAGGCCTTTTCTGGCATGTAAAAATCAGTATTGTTTTGCTAGAAAATTACTTAGAACCCCAAACATTATATATATATTTCTCTCTCTCTCTCTCTCCCCCTCCCCCCCCCTCTCTCTCTCTCTCTCTGTATATGTGTGTATATATATATCTTTTTGACCCCAAATCTCTCCATAAAGAGGACCTGTCATCCCTTATTTCTATTACAAGGGATGTTTAACATTCCTTGTAACAGGAATAAAAGTGATACACAAAAAAAAGTAAAATATAAGGGACAGTGTAAAAAAAAAAAAAAAAAAAAAAAAGGGTAAAGCGCCCCCATCCCATCATGTTCATGTATGTATGTATAATAAATTAATCTTTTGCTTAAAAAAAAAAAAAAAAAAAAAAGAAATTGATCTTTTTGCTTAAAAAACAAAAAAAAAAAAACAACAAAAAAAAATAAAAATATTTTGCATAAAAAAAAAAAATCACGGACCTCGATCATAGAGGTGATCAGAGACGATCTGGTCTCTGTTGGCCTGTAAGGCCAGCCGCCCAAACAGTCGGATCCCGGATGCGCCAGTAAGCATGAGAAACACCGGTGAGCGTCAGGAAAGTGGTGGTGGGGGGGGGGGAGGGGGGCAAACCCTCCCGCTGCTTCTGAAAGCGGTCCAGCGGCTCACCAGCCACTCAGATCGCTTTCATGAGAAAAAAAAAAAAATATATCCGGATTATGGTAGCTTTATAGACCACTTTTAAAGCCGCGACGTATATGTAGGTGTTGCGGTCAGGAATCGGTTAATTGAACAAGCTGAAGTTAGAAGCCGATTGGCTCCCCATGCGGAGCTGCCCCAGATTTTGCGCTCTCCAGTTTTAGTAAATCTCCCCTCTTTGTATGTGAAGAGTACGGATGACGTCTCTACAATCGGACGTCTCAAAGGCTCTCATTGTTTCTGGGAGCTCAGATTATCTCAGACGCAGTGAAAGTGCCATCATGTCATTTGTGTGTCCCCCTCCCCCGCCTCCCCCAGGGGCCACAGCTACAGACAGGAAGAGGCAAATACATGTCATTGTTACATAGTTACACAGCAGAAAAAAAGACTCCGGTCCATCAAGTCCACCTTCCATGTGTGCGAGTTGTAGGTATTTGAGCCTGGATTCACACTAGTGCGTGCAGAACACCCCCCCCCCCCCCCCCCCCCGCATGCGATTCGCATACGAATCGCACCGCATTCCTGGGCACATCACATGCGATGCCTGTGCGGTGCGATTTCAGCCATGAAAGCATGATGCAGCGCCACCCCTCCCCCCCCCACCGCACCTGAATGGATGCCGTGCGATTGCTATGCAGTGCGATGCAGGGAAACGCAGCGAATCTTGTGAGTTTCCCGCATCGCATCAGTGTGAACCAGGGCTAAAAATATTAAATGTAACCACTTGCCCATTTACCCCCCCACCCCACCCCCCTTCCATGACCAGGCCATTTCTTGCTTTTTTTGGCACTGCGTTATTTTAACTGACAATTGCGCGGTCGTGCAGCGCTGTACACAAAGCGCTGTGTAAACTGTTGGCGCTATATAAATCCTGTATAATAATCTATAGTCATTTATAGAAATTTTTTTCCCCCCACAAATAGAGATTTCTTTTGGTGGCATTTGATCACCTCTGCGTTTTTTGGTTTTTTTTTGCACTATAAATGAAAAAAAAACAGAAAAAAAAAAAAACACTTTTTTTTCACTTTCTGCTACAAAACTAAAAATAAAAACTAAAAATAAAAATCAAATCTCTTAATAAATTTTGGACAAAATGTATCCTGCTATGTCTTGTGTATATTGATTGGTTTGCGCCCACAAACGATGGGATATAGACTGCAATTTTTATTCATTTGTACTAGTAATGGCGGCGATCGGGGACTTGTAACGGGACTGCGATACTGCGGTGGGCAATCAGACACTAGCTGACACTTTGTGGGAACTAACTGCCACTGACATCACCAGTCACATGATTACAGTGATCAGTGCTAGTAATATGCACTGTCACTGTACTAACGACACTGGCTGGGAAGGGGGTTAAGGCTGCGTCTACACCTGAGCGTTTTTTATGCGCGATTTTGGTGTGACTTTGCGCATTTGTATGCAGCGTGTTTGGGCTTTGCTGTTTTTTTTATTAGCCAATAGAGAAAACTGTTACCTGTTGCATCATCTGTTGCTAGGTATTTCAGCCTTTTTAACTTTTATTTCTTCTTTTATTATTATTATTATTATTATTATTATTATTATTATTATTATTATTATTATTATTATTCATTTTTTATTATTATTATTATTATTATTATTATTTATTATTATTATTCATTTATTATAATGCTCGAGTTCAGTTTAGGGTTAGGATTAGGAGTTTGGGGCTATGGTTATTTATTATTATTTTTTATTTATTTGATATTTTATTTTATTTTACTATTATACGAATAATAATAAATGAATAAATAAATGTAAAATAAACACAAAAATAAATAAAAATCATAAAAGAAAAAAAAAAACAATAACTAAATTAATATCAATAAATAAATAATTAGCCCTTACCCTTTAAAAAAAATTAATAATAAATAACTGAACACCCTAACACAAAATAATATTATTATTGTTATTATTAATGTATTTTTTTTTCAAGTCTGGGTGTTTGTTTTATTATTTATTATTATTAAAAATAATAATGTATTTAATATTTTTTAAGGTTAGAGGTTAATTATTATTTATTAATGTAGTATTACATATTATTCATTTATTTTACTTATTTATGATGATTTTTAGTTATTTGTGTATTTATTTTACATTTATTTATTCCTATACTATTACTATTTTATTTTTTACTTCTTTTCAGTTGAGCAGAAAATCGTGGGAAAAAACACGCGAATGACGCGTTTCCATTCATTTCTATGGGAATACAAACGCGCCAAAAAAAACAAAAACGCCCAAATCTGCCCGATTCGAGCGACAAAAAAAAAGCTCCAGAACTTGTTTAAACTTCAGACGTTTTTTCTTCAGGCGACTCGGAGTGGAGATTTGAACCGTCTCCATAGAGAATCGTTGATTTTTTTTTTTTTTTTTTTTCTCCTCCAGCGGTTTTGAGCTTCAAGCAGATAATCGCTCAGGTGTGAATAGGGCCTAACAGCTAGGGGCGATCAGAAGGGGTTAATTGCTCTATACTGCTTACAACTCACAAAGCTGTGTTCTGCGAGACTCAGAGCCGATCGCTGGTTGCCGGCGGTCAATCACTGGCCAGAAAGTGAAAGTGCATCCCTTTAGACTTGATTTCTCTCCTACATGTAAAAATCGTAAATTTTTTTTTTTTGCTAGAAAATTACTCAGAACCCCCCAAACATTATATATGTTGTTTGTTTGTTTTTTTTAGCAACTTTTTATGTCACACGGTATTTGCGCAATAATCTTTCAAACGCGTTTTTTTTGGAAAAAAAAAAAAAAAACAGTTTCATAAATTAAAAAAAAAAAACAGTAAAGTTAGCCCGATTATTATTATTTTTTTTTTTGTATGATGTGAAAGACGATGTTACGCCGAGTAAAGAGATACCTAACATTTCACGCTTTTAAAATTGCGCGCGCTCGTGGATTGGCGCCAAACTTTGGTACTTAAAAATCTCCATAGGCGACGCTTTAAATTTTTTTTTTTTTTTTTTACAGGTTACCAGTTTAGAGTTACAGAGGAGGTCTAGTGCTAGAATTATTGCTCTCGCTCTAACGTATGTGGCGATACTTCACGTGTGTCTATTTGAACGCGGTTTACATATGTGGGCACGACTTACGTTTGCGTTCGCTTCTGCGTGCGAGCACACGGGGACGGGAGGCACTTTAAATTTTATTTATTTTTTTATTGTTTATTTTACTTAAATTGTTTTTTTTTTTTTTTTTTTTACACTTTCTCTTTACATTTTTTTTTTTTTTTTAATCACTTTTATTCCTATTACAAGGAAAGTAATAGGAATGGTGTGTGACAGGTCCTCTTTATGGAGAGATGTGAGGTCTATAAGACCCCTCATCTCTCCTGAAAAGATTGAGATAAAAAAAAAAAAAAGATCTCTTTCTTTCCAGCCGAGTTCTCAGCTTTGTTTACTTCCGCCAGCCGGACGTGACGTCATAACGTCGCGCCCTGGGCCTCCGAAGGTCATAGAGATGACTGGGGACCATCTGGTCACCGAAAATCTCTATGATCGACATCCGGCGGCGGCGGATTCTTTCTCCCGGTTCGCCGATCGCACGGACGAGCCCGGAGAAGCTGGAGGTGGGGGGATTCGGTCCCCTCCCGCCGCCTGTAAGAACGATCAATCGGCGGAAACTGCCGCTATGATCATTCTTACGGTGCACAGAATCGCCGGCTGTAAAAAACGATGATCTCTGAATGTTGCCCCCAGCTGCACCCATCATCCAGATATCTCCACTCAAAGTCAATGACGCATAGCTCCCAACTGTCCCAGATTTCGAGGGACTGTCCCTGATTTGGAACAAAGTCCCGCCGTCCCTCTTTTCCCCTCATTTGTCCCTCATTTTGGTCTGATCTATATAGATGTATATAAAATGCACTTTTTATCTTTCAAAAAGTGTTTTATAGCGCTAAACCTTTCATCCAGTTTCTAAATTGGGGCATTTCTAAATTCCAAAAGCCAATATAAAGGAATAGTAGTAAGAAAATAAAGCACTTGTGGGTTTAACCAATAGTTTTTTTTTGTACAATTCTCCTTTAAGGGGGCGTGTCCTATGCCTACATATGTTTGCTAATAGGTGTCCCTCCTTCCCATCTCAGAAAAGTTGGGAGGTATGAATGACGTCATATGGCGTGATTGGGGCTGGAAGTGGTTAATTAATTTGTAACATTGAAAGCAAACTCCCCCCACCCATCCATGTCTCCATGCGTTATATTGTTGAGAAATTACTTAAAAAAAAAACAAAAACAAAAAAACACCCTCCTAGCACTTCTAGTCACGGCCATCTTGAGTAAGGGCAGATGATTTATGGAGCATTTACTTCCTGGAATCCATCTGCCCTTAGCTCAGGCATGCAGGCAGGAGGGTGTGCTTAGCTGAGAAAGCCCCTCCTCCCATGAAGACTTCGGGGATGGATGACATCACTTTGGCCTAGGCCAGAAACCAGGAAGTAACTGAAGAAATGTAAAAAAAAAAAAAAAAGTGTAAAACAAGTAAATATAATCTGCCTTCCTTGCTTTTCTGCATTACCTTTGCAGAGTTCCCGGTGTCCTGTCAGAATACCGCTGCCCATCAGAAAATGTAAACTGAAGTGACATTCTGAGCAAAAAACGCTTTACTGCGCATGCGCCATGCATTAAAACGTGGCCGCTATGCGTCCCAGTAGGTTTCCTTATGTCACAGAACAGGCAGCCAGCAGCGGAGATCTTTTGACACCCAGGTAAACGGGTGTTTCATCAGATTTGGCGACCCGGCAGAATGTGTAACAGAAGCGACGTTCCGCCATCTTGCTACACCCCACACTCCTCCACAGTAAGGCTGCACTGAGAAGGGGGAAAGCGGACATCTTGCTACACCCACCGGGAGTTTTTCATTTTACACTTATTTTTAACCACTTGCTTACCGGGCACCTAAACCCCCCTCTCCTGCCCAGACCAAGTTTCAGCTTTTAGCGCTGTCACACTTTGAATGACAATTGCGCGGTCATACAACACTGTACTCAAATGACATTTTTATCATTTTTTCCCCCACAAATAGAGCTTTCTTTTGGTGGTATTTGATCACCTCTGGGTTTTTAATTTTTTGTTAAAAAAAATTAAAAAATACAGAATAAAAAAAAAAAAAAAAATACAAAATCGTTTTATATTTTGTTAATAAATTTTGCAAACAGGTAATTTTTCTCCTTCATTGATGTACGCTGATGAGGCTGCACTGATTGGCACTGATAAGGCGGCACTGAAGTGCATTGATAGGTGGCACTGATAGCTGGCAATGATGGGTGGCACTGATGGGTGGCAGGGATGGGCACTGGTAGGTGACACTGATAGGCAGCACTGCTAGGTGGCACTGATGAGGCACTGATGGGCACCACTGGTGGGCATTGATAGGTGGCACTCGTGGGCATTGATAGGTGGCACTAATGTACTGGTGGGCATTGATTGGTGGGCACTGTGTGCACTGATTGGTGGCACTGGCAGGCGGTACTTGTGGACACATATGAGGCGGCTTCGCCTCCCCTTGCTCGGGACCGATGTCCCTTCAACAGAGGCCGTTGATCGGCTATCTTTTCCTCCTCACGCTCTTAGCGTGAGAAGAAAAAAAAAAACGGTTACGGATCTTCTGTTTACATCACGTGGTCAGCTGTCATTGGCTGGCAGCTGATCACGTGGTCAGGGGTCGGGATCGACCCCTCACTCCGATCTGTGATCACCCGAGTCTCATTGAATCGGGTGATCACAGCGCGCACCACGCGCCCCCCTTCAGGGGGGCGTGGCCAGCTTGCAAAGGGGAAGACCTCTATCGACGTCCTCCCGGCAAAGCAGATCCGCGCTGTAGCCGTCATTCGGCTGTAGCGCGGATCTGAAGGAGTTAACAGTAAAGTGAGTTTATATAGTGAAATACAGCACTTAGAACTCCGTCTGACTGGTTAGATGCTGAATTTTAAAAGCAGCGGCAAATCTGCTCATCTTCCAGTTTGCTAATCTGACAGAAATTTGCTGCTTTTAAAATTCAACATCTAACCAGTCATACAGAGTTCTAAGTGTTGTATTTCACTATATAAAGTCGCTGTACTGTTAACAGAAAGTGTAAAATGCAAAACTCCGGTGGGTGTAACAAGATGTCCGCTTTCCCCCCTTCTCAGTGTATCCTTACTACGGAGGAGTGCAGGGTGTAGCAAGATGGCGGCGACGATATTTCCGTATATAAAGTGAGTTAACTGCTAAAATAAGTGTGAAATTGAAGACTTTCCTGGATGTAAGAACTCGCCTTATATACCGAAATAAACTATTTCTTAGCGACAGCGTGAAATAGTCTATTTCAGCATATAATCAGTTTGCCGCTGAGCAGTGCGGGGTGTACCAAGATGGCCGTCGCCACCTTCTGCCTGCTTGCCTGGGTGTAAGAAGATGTCCGCTGCTGGCTTTGTGTTCTGTCACATTAGGAAACCTATTGAAAAGCGTAGCGGCCATGCAAGAACGCGTGGCGCAATAAGCAATTTTAATCGCAACGTCACTTCCGTTGCATTTTCTGATGGGTAGCGGTATTCTGATAGAACACCGGCACTTCCTGGATTTTAAAACATTGTTAGAAGGGCAGGAAGTGAGAGCAAATACCTCTAACTGAACCCCAGGCTGCGCTCTCAGCAACTTTCTCACATTTAGAGGTGACCAGTGACACCAATACAGTGATCGTTGCTAAAAAAAAAAAAAAAGCACTGTCACTACACTAATGACACTGGCAGGGAAGGGGTTAACATCAGGGAGCGATGAAAGGGTTAAATGTGTTCCCTAGGGGGTGCTTTCTAACTGTGGGAGGGAGGGCTTTGACTAGGGGGAAGACAGGAAGCTTAGCAGAAACACAAGATCTCCATCTTCCCCTCTGACAGAACGGCGATCTGCCTCTCTCTGTAACATCAGGAGCGATCAAAGGGTTAAATGTGTTCCCTGAGAGTGTGTTCTAACTGTGTGGGGGAGGTGCTTTGACTTGAGGGGGGGGGGGTGGCAGAGATCCGTGTTCCTGCTTAGCAGAAACACAAGATCTCCATCTTCCCCTCTGACAGAACGGTGATCTGCCTCGCTCTCTGTAACATCAGGAGCGATGAAAGGGTTAAATGTGTTCCCTGGGAGTGTGTTCTAACTGTGTGGGGGATGGACTAACAGGAAGAACACAGAGATCCGTGTTCCTGCTTGCAAGGAACAGAAGATCTCTGTGTAATTCCCTGTCAGAACGGGGATCTCCCTTGCTTACATAGGCAGATCCCTGTTCGGCCTCTCTGGGGAGTGATCGCGGGTGTCTGCCGGACCCGCCGATTGCCCCCCCCCCCTGGCTCCCCCGCCGATTGGCTCCGCACAATAGAGCCGCCCTGCCGCAGTATATATATGCGGTGGCGGTTTTTGTCACTAAACCCACATCATAAAACTAAAAAAAAAATGATGAATAAATGGTGTATTCCATGCTGTCCAAAGGTGCCTCCTGTGCTCCTTCATCCAGAGTGGGGGCGCTCTAATACAGGAGGTGTATTACTGGCCAGATCACCAGGTGAAAACACTGAGGGGAAAAAGCCTAGAAAACGAATGCGGCCACCACATCTAATGATCGGTAATTCCTGGTTTCGGGTTTAACTAGTTCTAGCATTCCTGGTTTCGGGTTTAACTAGTTCTGGACCGCTCCACCTACATTTACTGCAGCAGGGCAGCCGTCTGCTGCGAAATCACGTCCCTGTACGTGATTTCGCTCTTCCGGGTCTGGAGCGCGCGCCGCGTGGTGACCAGCTCCCTTTGTGATTGGACACAGCGGGGGCAATCGTTTCCCCGAGAGAGTCAGAACGGCTGTCTGCAAAGGCTGATCGCCGTTCTGTGACAGGAGAAGACAGAGATCTTGTGTTCCTGCTAAGCAGGAACACGGATCTCTGTCTTCTTACAGTACAAGCCCCTCCCCCCACAGGGTTAGCAAGCACTCCCTAGGGACACACTTAACCCTTGGATCGCCCCCTGATGTTATCCCCTTCCCCGCCAGTGTCATTAGTACAGTGACAGTGCATGTTTTTAGTACTGATCACTGTATTAGCGCGAGCCGCGAGCGACCAGCTCCCTTTGTGATTGGACACAGCGGGAGCAATCGTTTCCCGAGAGAGGCAGAACGGCTGTCTGCCTATGTAAACAAGGCAGATCGCCGTTCTGCTAGTAGGGAAGATAGAGATCTTGTGTTCCTGCTAAGCAGGAACACGGATCTCTGTCTCCTTACAGTACAAGCACCTCCCCCCACAGGGTTAGCAAGCACTCCCTAGGGACACACTTAACCCTTTGAGCGCCCCCTGATGTTATCCTCTTCCCAGCCAGCGTCATTAGTACAGTGACAGTGCATATTTTTAGCACTGATCACTGTATTAGTGCCCCAGATCCCCATAAAGTGTCACTTGGGACACTTGACACCCAATAAAATAACACTCCCATGGGCCGTATGGTAAAATTCTCAGCATGTTGTTGAATGACGTCCGTAGAAGGACGGGTTATTTATTTATTTAGTTCACGTTTTCTACATCACTATAAATTGGTGACCATTACTGAAATCTCGGCAGCAAATTACACGCACAATGGATAGCCATCAAAATGGGCAAAATCATTTATTTTGACCTCCGGGAAGATTTACCCCCCCCCCCCCCCTTCATGACGGCACTGTGTTACTTTAACTGACAATTGCGCGGTCGTGTGACGCTGTGTACCCAAGCAAAATTTACGTCCCCCCCCATAAATAGAGCTTTCTTTTGGTGGTATTTGCGATTTTCTATTTTTGCGCTATAAACAAAAAAAAGACCGACAACCTTTTGAAAGAAAAAAAAATATATACTTTCTACTAAAACATATCCCAAAAAAAAAAAAGAAATCTAATTTCTTCATTAGTTTAGGCCGATTTGTATTCTGCTCAAAAAAAAAGAATGACAATTTTGAAAAGAAAACTATTTTTTTTTTTACTTTCTGCTATAAAAACACATCCAATAAAAAGTGATCAAATACCACCAAAAAAAAAAAAGCTCTATTTGTGCAAAAAAAAAAAAAAAAAAAAAGGACATAAAAAAAGGACATCAATTTTATTTGTGTACACCACAAAAAAGTCCTCTAGATCCGTTCCAGATGCTTTTCTGAATGTGCTTTTTTAACACTTTTTTTTTTTATCCGTCTCTGGATGCATTCTAGATGCTTCTTTTTTCCTGTTTTTTCCACTGTACCGGGGTCTGGTGCTTTTTTTTAATGTTTTTTTTTTTTTTTTTTACTGCGCTCCAGTATAGCTCTGCACAGGAACAAAGCAGCATGTTGTACTTTTTTTTTTTTTTCTGGAACGCACTTCTCTGGTATCAACTATGCCATTGGAACCCATATACCTTACAGTACATCCCATGCTTTTTTGATGCAGAAATAAAAAGCACTGCACTGCATGTGGTGTGAACTGGCCTTAAAGTCAATGGGCCGTAATTTTGTATTAAAGTCAATGAGACACGATTTTGCCTTAAAGCGGTTGTATACCTGCTGTTTTTTTTTTTTTTT
Organism: Aquarana catesbeiana; assembly: GCF_042186555.1. NCBI lineage: Eukaryota > Metazoa > Chordata > Amphibia > Anura > Ranidae > Aquarana > Aquarana catesbeiana. Next base: position 11,514,690 of record NC_133331.1, read on the forward strand.
CTACACCTGCAAGGGAAAAGGCATAATGAGCTAGTATGCACCGCATACTAGCTCATTATGAGATACTTACCTTAGAACGAGGCGCCGGCATCTCCCCCTGTCCACGCCGAGGGAGCTGACATTTCCCCTCGGCGTGTCTTCCGGGTATCGCGGCTCCGGCGCTGTGAGTGGCCGGAGCCGCGATGTCGTCATTCCCGCACGTGTGCGCGGGAGACTTCTGTCCGGCAAGCTCCGGAGTTTGGCGGGCGTTCAGCCGAGAATCTCCTGTGCGCATGCGCCGCTGCAGTCAGCGGCTCATTGAGAGGGGAATATCTCCTAAACCATACAGGTTTAGGAGATATTTTTTTTACCTACAGGTAAGTTTTATTATAGGCTTACCTGTAGGTAAAAGTTTAAAAAAAAGGTATACAACCACTTTAAAGTCAATGGAACACGATTTTGCATTAAAGTCAATGGGACACGATTTTGCATTAAAGTTATTAGGGGGGCGTTTTTGCATTGAAGTCAATGAGATGCGATTTTGCTATAAAGTCAATGGGATGCGATTTTGCATTGAAGTTATTAGGGGGGGCGTTTTTGCATTGAAGTCAATGAGATGCGATTTTGCATTAAAGTCAATGGGACACAATTTTGCAATAAAGAAAATGGGACACCATTTTGCATTAAAGTCAATGGGACACGATTTTGCATTGAAGTTATTAGGAAGGCATTTTTGCATTGAAGTCAATGAGATGCGATTTTGCATTAAAGTCAATGGGACACGATTTTGCATTAAAGTCAATGGGACACGATTTACCATTGAAGTTATTAGGGGGGCATTTTTGCATTGAAATCAATGGGACGCGATTTTGCATTAAAGTCAATGAGATGTGATTTCGCATTAAAGTAAATGGTACACGATTTTGCATTAAAGTCAGTGGGACATGATTTACCATAATTTTTTTTTTTTTTCAAAGTTATCGGTCTTCTTTAGTTTATAGTGCGACCCCCCCCCCCCCCAAAAAAAAATGCAGAGGTGATCAAATACCACGAAAAGAAAGGTCTATTTATGGGATAAAAATTATATAAATTGTTTGTGGGTACAGCGCCACACGACCGCACAATTGCGGTGCCGTATCGCAAAAAAATGGCGTGGTTATGAAGGGGGGGTATAACCTTCTGGGGGCTGAAAAGTCAGTAGCAACATTTATTTGTTTATTTGTAGCTTTTGACTTTTATTTTTCTGGGGGGGGGGGGAATGAGTGAAAATCTCCTTTCATTTAACTCCAGTCACTGACCAGGAAAAAATATAGACATATCAAGGGATATGACTTGACTGGAGGCATGCTTGTTCCTAGCCAATGAGAATTGAAGCTAGGGGCAGCCAGGTAACCGACATTTTTTTTTTAGAAAGAAGTCAACAGTTGCAGAATGGCAGCCTCCATATTTTTTTTTATCTCAGTGTAGCCTTCTGTCTACATAACCGGAACGAGAGTCAAGGAGCAGATGTGGTGAGCCAGAATCAATGTCCGCCTGGCGTGCCTGAGATGGAAACGACTCACAGGGGACTATAAGATGGAGCGCGCAGATGTTTACTATTTGTCGCTGCATTGAGCGCCGTACGACCATTTCCTCACCCCCACAACCATAATGTTGACGTTCTATCAATCTGGTCAATGTTTTTTAACACATACAGTGAGGGGGGGGAAGTATTTGATCCCCTGCTGATTTCGTAGGTTTGCCCACCACTGACGAAGAAACGATCGGTCTATAATTTTAATGGTCGGTTTATTATGACAGTAAGAGACAGAATAACAACAAAAATATCCAGAAAAACGCATCTCAAAAAAGAATGTGCGAAATAAGTTTTTGATCCCTTCGCAAAAAAAAAAAAATGACTTAGTACTCGGTGGCAAAACCCTTGTTGGCGATCACAGAGGTCAGACGTTTCTTGTAGTTTGGCCTCCAGGTTTGCACACATCTCAGGAGGGATTTTGTCCTCTTTGCAGATCCTCTCCAAGTCATTAAGGTTTTCCAGGCCGACGTTTGGTAACTCCGAACCTTCAGCTCCCTCCACATATTTTCTATGGGATTAAGGTCTGGAGACTGGCTAGGCCACTCCAGGACCTTAATGTGCTTCTTCTTGAGCCACTCCTTTGTTGCCTTGGCCGTGTGTTTTGGGTCATTGTCATGCTGGAATACCCATCCACGACCCATTTTCAGTGCCCTGGCTGAGGGAAGGAGGTTCTCACCCAAGATTTGATGGTACATGGCCCCGTCCATCGTCCCATTGATGCGGTGAAGTTGTCCTGTCCCCTTAGCAGAAAAACATCCCCAAAGCATAATGTTTCCACCTCCATGTATGACGGTGGGGGATGGTGTTCTTGGGGTCATAGGCAGCATTCTTCCACCTTCAAACACAGCTAGTTGAGTTGGTGCCAAAGAGCTTGATTTTGGTCTCCTCTGATCACAACACTTTCACCCAGTTCTCCTCTGAATCATTTAGAGGTTCATTAGCAAACTTCAGACAGTCCTGTACATGTGATTTCTTGAGTAGGAGGACCTCGCGGGCGCTACAGGATTTCAGTCCTTCACGGCGTAGTGTGTTACCAATTGTTTTCTTGGTGACTATGGTCCCAGCTGCCTTGAGATCATTGACAAGAATCTCCCGTTTGGTTCTAGGCTGATTCCTCACCATTCTCATGATCATTGAAACTCCACGAGGTGAGATCTTCCATGGAGCCCCAGACCGAGGGAGACTGACAGTTAATTTGTGTTTCTCGAATAATCGCACCAACTGTTGTCACCCTCTAACCAAGCTGCTTGGCGATGGTCTTGTAGCCCATTCCAGCCTTGTGTAGGCCTACAATCTTGTCTCTGACATCCTTGGACAGCTCTTTGGTCTTGGCCATGGTGGAGAGATTGGAATCTGATTCATTGCTTCTGTGGACAGGTGTCTTTTATACAGGTAACAAGCTGAGATTAGGAGCACTCCCTTTAAGGGAGTGCTCCTAATCTCAGCTCATTACCTGTATAGAAGACACCTGGGAGCCAGAAATCTCACTGATTGATGGAGGATCAAATACTTATTTCACTCATTAAAATGCAAATCAACTGATAACTTTTTTGAAATGCGTTTTTTCTGGATATTTTTTGTTGTTATTCTGTCTCTCACTGTTATAATAAACTGACCATTAAAATGATAGATTGATCAAAATCAGCAGGGGGTTAAATACTTCCCCCCCCCCCTCACTGTACTTGCTATTTACTTTGTAGGAGCCAATTATACAGAAGTATTTCTTATACTGTTATTGAACAATACTCCAGTAACGCGTCTATTCTCGGAGGGCCTGCTCTTACATGTCCAATGAAGGCGATGGATCACTTCTCACCAATCAGATGGAGCCGGTGATGGATGACGTGTTCTTCTCCCACATAGGGCCATGCTCCAGGCACAGAAATACCTTCACTATAGACACGTGGATGTCAGTTGTGGGGAAAGTCCTTGTAGCTGCTTGAAATAAATATCTTATTCTACTACTACTACTACTACTACTCTAGTAGAATAAGATATTTATTTCAGGCAGTTACAAGGACTTTCCCAATGGCTGACATCCACGTGTCTATAGTGAAGGTATTTCTGTGCCTGGAGCATGGCTCTATGTGGGAGAAGACTATGTCATCCATACTGGTAGACTTCTACATCTCATTCCAGATGTCGGCACACACTGCCGTATATAACCAGCAGGGTGTTTTTAAAGCCAATACCAATTGTGTATATATTCTTCCTTTTCTCTTTCAGTATTTTTTATCAATAGTTAAACAGCAGAGAAACAGACGTTGTGTCGGCCTACAATGTTGTACGTAACGAAAAAGTAGTAAGTTCAAAGTAAGGCATTGTGGTTGGGGGTACGGTTAGGTTGAGTAGGACAACACCAAATTCTATAAAAATATGTAACTGGAGAAGGACCTTACATTGTCCAGGAGAACTACATACAGGACGTCAATATAGTCATGATGAGTGCCATAGTAGTAGACGCTGAGTGAGGGAAAATTATTAGAAGCAGGAATTGATAACTGATCATCTGATGGAGAGTAGACCCGTCACCCCAGGGGGATCTAACTGTGAATGAGTAGATTCCACCATCAGGATGGACCAGTAATCAAGACTTTAACCCAGCGCAGCCTGTAAACTTTTGTCAACAATCCCGGGTGGGACCAGGGCCGTAGCTGCTGGTGCATTCTGAACCATAGGAGGTCACCACTGACCTCAAAGCAAACTGTATATAAAACCTTCCTAGACCTCCTGGTCAGTGACCTTGGAGTTAGGAAAAACAGGACCCTCCTTGCACTATCTCTATTTCTTCCCAAAGCACCCCTCCAGCACAAATCCTACCCCTCCCAAAAAATTGTGAGCACCAGGCGCCACTGCCCCCAGCACATATCTAACTCTCCCCACCCCCCCTGCTAGCACTAGCCTTCTCCCCAGGACATATCTGACCCCTGCATTCTGTCCAGAACACTCACAATTCAGCTACGCGTACTTGTTTGCGGCGGCAAGCTATGCGCCACATTACTACTCTCTTTCAGGCCACCAAAAGTGTCCCAGGACCTTTACAATCTTATAGCGTATACCCCCCCCCCCCCCCCAAAAAAAATGCCGCTGCTAAAGTGTTCGGGTTTGGCTTGAAGAAAAGGTGGCAACCCTAATCGGGAGCCACATGCCGCCCAAGATCTACAAACCCTGGTTGAATGTGCTGTCGCCACTCCAGGGGGGAGCCAGGACCTTAGCCCTCTAAGTTTGCTGGAGGGCCTGGATGATCCAAGTCGCAAAAGTCCTAGACAAGGCACTCTTCCCCTTGTTCCTCCCAGCAAAAAAGGATGAACAGACGATCCGAAAGCCGGAATGAGGCCGTAACTTGGAGATATGACTTCAGAGTCGCTCCCAAACCTAGGGGATGTGCATCGGCACTCTCAGGTGCTCTAAAGGTTGGTAGAACGATTTTGTGCTCACTCTAATAGTATTTATGAGAGCGGAGATGAATCTAGAGGAGCAGCCGGGGGCGAGGGGGGCGGGCTTCAATCTCCCCTTCTCATGAACCAGACCACTGTACGCAACCGTGCCGGACATTGATGTAGAATTACACACTGTGAAAGAAGGTCCGGCCTGAGGGGAAGGGACACTGGGTCCCAGTAGCTGAGTTGTACTAGCAAAGGGAACCATGGCCTGTTTGGCCAATATAGTATCACTGCCACTACCTTCATATCTTCTTGTGCTGAGTCTTTGCAGAAACCTGAGGATGACTGGAACTGGAGGAAACGCACAGGCCCTGATGAATTTCCAATGATCTGTCAGGGTGTCTGTCCCGAAGCCCAGGAGATACTGGCTCCTCAAATAATGTCAGTTTTTAAAACTGCCGTTTTTAAAACTTTTTTTTTGCATTGATCCATGTCCCCTGGGGCAGGACCCGGGTCCCCAAACACTTTTTATGGCAATAACTTGCATATAAGCCTTTAAAATGAGCACTTTTGTTTTTTCACGTTCGTGTCCCATAGCCTTTAACGGTGTTCAAACAAATTTTTTGCCTGTTCACATGTTCTGCTGCGAACTGAACTGGGGGGGGGGGGGGGGGGGGGTGTTCCGCTCATCCCTAGTCTCCATCTTGAACTTCTCCTTTTTGATGAAAATTGTTTTAGGTGCATGAGGTCTATAACTGGCCTCCACCAGCCGTTTTCCTTCTTGACCATAAAGAGGAGCGAGTGCATGCCCTGAAATCTCTCACATTCTGGGGCTGGCACAGCAGCACTTTGTGACACCTGTGACTTTACGTAATTTGTAGTATATGTTTTTTTCTTTGGAGTGAGGCAAATCCATGGAAAGAATCTGAGATGAGGAGGACCATGCGTGTCACTTTGATGGTCCAATAGTCTGAGATTGAGGCCCAAACTCAGTAGTTTCTTAGCTACCCGAGGACGAGTTTTTAGCAGACTTCTAAAGGGATATCTGGCCTCTTCACCAGCTCTGCCTAAAATCCTGACCTGGTCTGTAAAAGCATTCAACCCTCGCACGCTCTGAATTTTGTCTTCTAGACTGTGTCCTCTTCCGGCCTAGTAGGCGCTGGTCCTGAGGCAAAAAAAAACCCAGACTTGCGACTCGTGGCCCGAGCTATGGTGCTATCCAGCTCGTTGCCAAAAGATGACGCTCCCTCAAAAGGGATCTTAACACCATGCCCGTTAGAGGCAGGATCAAGCCAAGCCAAGGCCACAGCCATAGCGCTCGCTTCCCCGTAACTGACGAGAGCACAACCTGCACCACTATGCGGATGATGTCAATTGAAGCCTCACCATGGAAAACCGATGCCAGCTCAGGCTCCTGAACTACCGAGTTTCTGGATTATCTTCGTTTTCATTGACTTCTATGGGGAAACTCGCTTTGATATGCGAGTGATTTGGATTACAAGCATTCTCCTGGAACAGATTTTGCTCGTAATTCAAGGTTCCACTGGACTATACACTGTCGCTGTACTAATGATACTGGCTGGGAAGAGGTTAACATCTAGGGGGCGAACATTTTTTACCACCAGTGGCTGATAAGAAAAGCAGTATGGTTATCAAAGCGACTTTTGAATTGTCTTGTTAGCCTTGAACTATGGGGGGGGGGGATTCCGAATCATTTCTCGGTATTGTCAGATGAAAGACTATGCTGTTATTGCCATTGTTGTGTAAAGTCATAATGACATTGCACCGAGCCATCTTATTTATAACATGAACACAGGGCTGTGAAATTGGCTAAGGGACAATAAAAAGCTATAATTTCTGTGTCATGTTTTCGTAATCTATTGCAGAGAGACTTTCCTAAGAGGTATGGGGCCATCTGTTGGTTAATAGAGCATGCCAAAGGAATGACTGTCATTTATTTCTACTCTGCCAACTGTTTACTTGTTTATATCACAGGGCAGCAGGTAAATGCAACCCGACTATGAGGCTGTCTTGTCTTGGGCTGGATAAGGTTGTCTTTTAGTGAGAGGTAAAGAATGGATCACCAAATGGGTGGTTCACCAAAGCCTTGAAGGAAATGCCTATGCCAAACACAACAATGGCATAATGTGCTAGTATGCATCGCATACTAGCACATTATGAAATACTTAGGAAGGTTAGGTGGGCGAGCTTGTACAACAAAAGAAAAAAAAAAAAGGAAGGCACAATCCCCAAAAGATCAATAGTGGAAATAGCATGGTGTCCCCAAATATCCCACTGGAAGGGAGACACAGGTATATGGGGGAATTTTCACGTGCGTAACAAAAATAGTATACAAAAAAAATATATTTAAAAACTCGGATTTATATACACAGTTTAAAATCTTTAAATATAATCTAAAAACATGAAAAAATACTGCCAACCAACAGAGTACAAGGTGATGGTAATATTGACGCGTTTCACCCAAATTGGGCTTCTTCAGGATCCACTTGTTATTCAGAATGTACTGTATCAACCCAAAATAGCGTATAATACGGAGAAATGGAAGGGGGGGGGGGGGCTAGGTAAAATAGTCGTGCAAGCTGGGTGATATCAGGAAAAATAACACTTTGCCTTGCACAGCGGGATAATCCAATTTATCCAATTTAAGCCCCAATAGACCAGGATAATATAGAAAAGGAGGATAGTAGTCACGGTCATAGATGGAAGCCCCATCCGCCATCCGCATGGGTCAACAAGAAAGACACCAGCCCTGCATGTAGCCAGACTACCAGCCAGTTCCGCCGGAGCGGCCTAAATAGCTGACGGGGTCTTCGCCCGGTCTTCCTTCCGGGTTCGTGTGCTCTGGCCATCTGATTGGCCGCTCCGCGTTGATATTACTCACGCACATGCGCGCGGGAGTCGCGGACTCCGGCACGGAGCTCTGAAGGGATGGCACGGGTATGCAGTCCCTTCAGAGCGCGTGTGCCAGTGAGATCACCGGCTGCATGCAGTGTGAATATCTCCTAAACTGTGCAAGTTTAAGAGATATTGACTGTGCCTACAGGTAATCCTTATTATAGACTTACCTGTAGGTACAAGTTTAAAAAAAAAGAAGTTTACTACCACTTTAAGGCCCCGGTTCCCAGGTTTGGCATGCATTTGCAAGTTGGTAAAGTAGGGACAGTACTATAGGCAGGGAAAGGTCCCTGAGGAGGGAAAAGCATAGGGTTTGCAACTTCTCCGGACACCTGCCTGTTGCGCACACGATGGCCAGGCCTCATACTTCCCCTCTCTACAGATGCTAACAGTTCGGCTGCATTCTGCTCCCTACATTCTGTTGGACCTGTGAGTGTTCCCGGTGGGGCTGCCTTCCCACGGGGTTATTTGTGAACTGTCTCGGCATTATTTCAATACAAGTTCTTTCATTGCACTGGGACTGAGTGTGTTATTCTTCCGCACCATGCCGCACCCCACCTACAGGTGACCCAGTTACATACAAGCCATATGACCGGCCTTCTCCTTCAGTCATGGAGTTCTCTCTGCTGTGTTAACCATCGAGGGGCCCACTCTGCAACCTGCGTTTTTATGATTGAGATGAACATTTCAGGCCTTGGTGTGAAGTAACACTGGGGGGTCTTGTGGATAGGGGTATCCGCTCTTCATAAATATGATGGTCGTGTGGTGGTGGTCCTCAGGTTCCAAGTGGGTTACAGCCGAGGGAGTAGGATAAAGGCCCAGGGGACAACCGAAAAAATAAGAGGAGGGGTGGGAGAGCCCTTATAGTCTAATACGTAATGTAGAACTAATAATGACAAAAATAGTGATTTAGAAGTACATAAAATCCAAACTTACACTTGGTGAGGTTGCGGTGACCCTGTCGGGTGAAACATACAACCTTCCTAGGACACACGTGAAGAATATTTCTGTCTCCACGCAGTATAAGGTTGGTTGCTGGGGTCCTAGCCCTAGGTCCTTGAAGGGACATAGAAGGAGCTTGTGCCCTGGGCACAGCGGCTCTGTGTGCAAGGGGGGGGCTCTCTGGGAGATCCAACAGCTCCCTTCTCCCTGCCTATTACTGACAGGAGTGACTGCAGCGGCTGCAGCGGGAATATCCACCTAGAGAACAGTGGTGCTTGGTACTGCTATGGCTTTCTGTGCTGGCTATTGGTTTCAATTGGCGTCGCACCTCTAGTGATAGTGCCTCCGAAAGAGCGGCTGCCAGAAGGCTGGGCTGTCTTGCTGCAAAGTAAGGAGCACTCAATCAAAGCACGATTGTCCAGCCTTCTGGCAGCCGCTCCTCCTGCACTGGAGGACTAATTAACCAGGGTGGTGGAAGGGCTCTGTACTGGGATGTGGGGGATGAGGGGAGAGCTCTGTCTTGGGGGGTGATGAATATTGATGAGCTCAGGTGGGTTTGAAACATGAGTCCAAACCCACCTTAGCTATCCTGCCAGGAAGCTGTCAAAGCAAACCACCAATGATAGGCGGATGCTTTACCCACCCCACAGCCACATGTATGCAAGGGGCGTGTATATGTGCAGCTGCGGGGAGGGAAATTCCTCCACCCCCAATGATTGACTTTTGGCTTTGACAGCTTCCCTGCAGGATAGCTCAGGTGGATTTGGACTTGTGTGCGAACCCACCTGAACTCATCACTATTCATCATTCATCTTCCCCCCCCAATGCAGAGCTCTTCCACCAACACCCCCCTATCCATCTTTCACCAACCTGGCTACTTACCCAGTCCTCCAGTGCAGGAGTGGCAGTCATGAAGTTGGGCAGTCATGCTCTGTGTGATGCTTTGCAGCATGACAGCCCGGTCTCCTGGCAGCCACTCTTACTGCACTGAGGAGACGTAGTGTGGTGAAGTGAGGGGTCAATGTTGAAGGAAGAGCTCTGTATTGAGGAGGTGAGGGTGGGGGAGGAGCATTGTAGTGGTGTTTCTTCCAGTGACATCCCCGATGCAAGGACATTTTTTCCTTCCAGTGAAACTACAGACTCTGGTACATTTTGCCGTTTTAGTGGCCACCGGTGCAAGGAGATGTTTTTTCCTTTTCAGTGACGCAAGGGCATTTTTTCTTTTCAGTGACACCACAGACTCTGGGAATTTTTTTTTCCTTCTAGTGACACCACCAACATTGGGACATTTTGCAGTTTCAGTGACACCACCAGTGCAAGGAGATGTTTTCCTTTTCAGTGACACCACCGGTGCAAGAATATTTTCTCCTTTCAGTGACACCACCATGGCAGTTCCTATCTCCGCCCTAGGCACTGGATGTTTGGTTACTGTGAAAGACCCAACTGGGACAGGTGCTTTTGGAGGGGACTGCAGAGTAGCCTCTTGCCTACCGACTATGAGCCTTGGCTTTTACAAAGTCAGGAAAATGTTACCGACTATGAGCCTTGGCTTTTACAAAGTCAGGAAAATGTCCTGTTATATAATGCAAGATGACATGTTATTATCACATTTAACAGTCAAGGAAGCCATGATGATCTCTGCCAACTTGAAACTCAGTGAGAAGATGCATGTGAAAAAAAAGCTGGTCATTGAGATTTGGACAGCCCTGGGTCTTCTTGAATACTGTTGCTGAACTGTCTGGGTGGGCACTGACAACCTAGGCTTGTCTAGGTGACTAGTTGTTAATTAGCTTACTGTTTATGTTTGTTAGCTGTTCTTTAGATGTACTGACATTACTGTTTACAGTTTGCATTGTTTAGGATAATGTGATCAAGCTCTTACCTGATCTTGTGTGGTTTATATTCTGTGTAGATTTACAATAAAGTCAGTTCCAGTTTGCATCTAAGCTAGTGTCGTTTCGTTCTTGGGTGCAATGCTCAGCTATAATACCTGGTTCCTGGTTCCAGAGTGGAGGAAGTTGTATCTTGACAGAAACACCCAGGTTGGGTGCCAGACGGTACGTCACAGTTACCATGACTTCTTTGAATCTTTATGTGAAAATTGGTTGGGTCGGGTTGATTATATCAGAAAATTGGCCAAGCGTATAGCCAGCACCGAGGGTTATTTTACATTCATAAGTGCAAGTAAAGGGGAATCTGAAGCTAACCAACACAGTCTTTCGAACCCTCTGGGTTTCCTTTATTAAATAAAGAAAAAAAAGTGTTACTTTTTGTGCCAATTAGGAAATAAAAGCTAACACTTTTGGTAACGATTTGCTCTTTGGAAGACGGACACTTCTCTCACCTCTAATTTGTGTAAAGCTGTTCCTGTGGGGAGTACATCTGAATTGATCTCAGAACTGCACTTTGCTAACTTTTTCCTCTTCTACATCATGGCGGGGCACTATTCTGTACAAACTACTATACCTGTGCAGAAAGGATCCGGCTTCACAGGAAGAGGATGCTGCATGTTTGACACATTCATGAACCTGACATTTCCTGTGTGCTTTGTTGTCTTGGAAGCTTTAGTGAGGCAGTTCTTAGACGTATCCTAATGAAATATTATACATCACTGGTGCCCAACCTGTGGCCATTTGCCACTTTTTGTGCAGCCCTCCGAGCCCCTGCAGACACTAATCTGCGTTTTCCTATTGCCCTATGTATGACTGTCTTCTGAAGCATGTCCTCAGTCTTCAACAACTCCTATAGCATGATCACAGTCTCTGACCATCTTCTGTATCATGTCTGCAGTCTCTGACCATATCCTGTATCATGTCTGCAGTCTCTGACCATCTCCTGTATCATGTCTGCAGTCTCTGACCATCTCCTATAGTATATCTGCAGTCCGTGACCATCTCCTGTATCATGACCGCAGTCTCTGACCATCTCTTGTATCATGTCCGGAGTCTCTGACCATCTCTTGTATCATGCCTGCAGTCTCTGACCATCTCCTATATATATCTGCAGTCCTTGACCATCTCCTGTATCATGTCTGCAGTCTCTGACCATCTCCTATAGTATATCTGCAGTCCGTGACCATCTCCTGTATCATGTCCGCAGTCTCTGACCATCTCTTGTATCATGTCTGGAGTCTTTGACCATCTCTTGTATCATGCCTGCAGTCTCTGACCATCTCCTATAGTATATCTGCAGTCCGTAACCATCTCTTGTATCATGTCCAGGGTCTCTGACCATCTCTTGTATCCTGTCTGCAGTCTCTGACCATCTCCTATAGTATATCTGCAGTGCTTGACCATCTCCTGTATCATGTCTGCAGTCTCTGACCATCTCCTATAGTATATCTGCAGTCCTTGACCATCTCCTGTATCATGTCCAGAGTCTCTGACCATCTCTTGTATCATGTCCGCAGTCTCTGACCATCTCTCCATCTCTTGTATCATGTCCGGAGTCTCTGACCATCTCCTATAGTATATCTGCAGTCCTTGACCATCTCCTGTATCATTTCCGGAGTCTCTGACCATCTCTTGTATCATGTCCGCAGTCTCTGACCATCTCTCCATCTCTTGTATCATGTCCGGAGTCTCTGACCATCTCTTGCATCATGCCTGCAGTCTCTGACCATCTCCTATAGTAGATCTGCAGTCCTTGACCATCTCCTGTATCATGTCCGCAGTCTCTGACCATCTCCTGTATCATGTCTGCAGTCTCTTACCACCTCCTTAGTATATCTGCAGTCCTTGACCAGCTCCTGTATCATGTCTGCAGTCTCTGACCATCTCCTGTATCATGTCTGCAGTCTCTGACCATCTCCTATAGTATATCTGCAGTCCTTGACCATCTCCTGTATCATGTGCACAGTATCTGACCATTTCTTGCATTATGTCTGCAATCTCTGAACATCTCTTGTATCATGTCTGCGATCTCTGACCATAACCTGTATCCTGTCTTCAGTTTATGACCATCTCCTGTATTATGTCCACAGTCTCTGACTGTCAGGTACCTTTTCCGAGGCCAAGATGCTGAGACAGGCTCCCCTTGCGGCTAAGCGCAGTATACCCCTGAAGGTGATACAGGAGGTATAGGGCTCAAAGAAGCACGGGTTGCCAGCAGGTTGAGAAGGCTTGAGCTGATGATCACTTGGAGACTCTGCTTGAGAAGACGACAAGGAGTAATCCGGACACTAGTAAAAGCCTAGCTGAGCGTAGAACACAGGAGAGCAAATTGAAGGCTGTGGTGAGGCCAGCTGATGGTCAATCACAGGTAAGTGATAAGCCAAGCCGGGGGTCAAACACTGGTAATCAGGCAGGTGCAAGTATAGCAAAGTCCATGAGCCAAGCCGGGAGTCAAACACTGATAATCATGCAGGTGCAAGTATAGCAAGTCCGTGAGCCAAGCCGGGGGTCAAACACTGGTAATCAGGCAGGTGCAAGTATAGCAAAGTCCATGAGCCAAGCCGGGAGTCAAACACTGATAATCATGCAGGTGCAAGTATAGCAAGTCCGTGAGCCAAGCCGTGGGTCAAACACTGGAGAGGAGATCAGAGCAGGTCAGGAGGCAAGCCGAGGTCACAACAGGAATCTCTTGAAAGTATAACACAGGAACAGGGAAGAGCTGAAGACAATCCAGCAACTTGGGTCAGACAGAGGCAGCCTTTTATAGGCCAGCAGGGGGAACCATCTATCACATGATGCGCCTATGTCGCTTATTTCTTCTACTAGCAAGACTGCCAGTACTTCTACGGCCTATTCTCTGAACACTATTTCTCTGACCGTCCCTTTTGTCATGTCCACAGTCTCTGACCACCTCCTGCAGAATGTCTGCAGACTTTCACTATCTCCTGTATCATGTCCGCAGTGTCTGACCATCTCTTTTATCATGTCTGCAGTCTCTGACCATCTATTGTATAATGTCTTTAGTCTCTGACCATCACCTGTAGTATGTTCCCAGTTTCTGACATCTCTTGTATCATGTCTACAGTCTCTGACCATCTCTTGTAGTATGTCTACAGTCTCTGACATCTCTTGTATCATGTCTGCAGTCTCTGACCATCTCCTGTAGTATGTTCCCAGTCTCTGACCATCTTTTGTATCATGTCCGCAGTCTGACCATCTCCTGTAGTATATTTGCAGTCTCTGACCATCTCCTATAGTATGTCTGCAGTCTCTGACCATCTCCGGTGTTATGTTCCCAGTAGGGTTGCCAAACCCGAACACTTTAGCTGCGCACGGCAAAATTTTATTTTAACGGGGGATGCTGTGGATTCTGGTGTAAAGGGGAACTCTAATGTAAGGGAGGAAGGAAGACGGATCTCCGGATCTCTGTGTTCATCCAGTCAGTCCATCCCCCACACAGTTAGTAAGCACCTGGTTCCCAAAAAAGTGACAGTTAGGTGTCTGATTTGTTTGCCACAATGTCGCAGTCCCGCTACAAATCACTGATTTATAAATCATTTTTTATTTTTTTTTACTAGTAATGGCACCGCCAGCCAGAAATGCTATAAAAATATCCCATAGTTTGTAGACGCGATAACTTTTGCGCAAACCAATCAATATACACTTATTGAGTTTTTATTTTAACCAAAAATATGTAGCAGAATACATATTGGCCTAAATTGATTAAGAAATTAGATTTTTTTCAATTTTTTTATTGGATGTGTTTTATAGCAGAAAGTAGTGTTTTTTTTGTTTTTTTTTTGTTTTTTTTTAATTGTTGGTATTTTTTTGTTTCTAGCTTAAGAAATAAAAACCGAAGAGGTGATCAAATACCACCAAAAGAAAGCTCTATTTGTGGGGGAAAAAAGGACGTCAATTGTATTTGTGTACAACGTCGCACAATCGCGCAATTGTCAGTTAAAATAATGCAGTGCCATATCGCAAAAAATGGCCTGGTCGGGAAGGGGGGGGGGGTAATTCTTCCGGACGTCAAGTGGTTAAAGTCCATTATTAAAGGGGTTGTAAACGCTGGTTTTTCACCTTAAAGCGGAGTTCCACCAATTTTATTTTTTTTTAAAGTCAGCAGCTACAAATACTGCAGCCACTGACTTTTAAAATACAGACACTTACCTGTCCAGGGCGCCCCCCCGCGATGTCGGCACCCGGAGCTGACCCGTCCCTCAGCTCTCGGGGTGGAGGCGCCGCCATCTTCGGTAAGGGAATCGGGAATTGAAGCCTTGCGGCTTCACAGCCTGGTTCCCTACTGCGCATGCGTGAGTCGGGTTGCGCGATCCCACTGGTCCCTGCTGTCTTCTGGGACCTGTGTGTCTCCCAGAAGACAGTGGGGGGGGGGGAGGGAGGAGGCACCGGACATGGCGTAGATATCCACTATGCCTGGAAGTGGGAGTAAATACCTGGATTAAACTGGTATCTACTCCCCCCTGAAAGGTGCCTAATGTGACACCGGAGGGGGGGAGAGGATTCCGAAAAGCGGAAGTTCCGTTTTTGGGTGGAACGCCGCTTTAATACATTCTGTGCTTTAAGGTGAAAAACCTTTTGTGCTGCAGAACCCCCCCCCCCCTTTTTATTACCTGAGCTCGCCCGTTCCAGAGATCTGCACGAGCCCAGCGGCTCCAGCCACTGTCTCCATCCTCATTGGCTCCTGCTGCTGTCAATCAAATCCAGCGACCCAGGGCCGGGGGGCTGAGTCCCGCTGTCTGTGTCAATGGACGCAGCAGTGGGACTCTGAGGGTGCACCCGAATGGGTGCCCCCCGCCCATGATAAGCGGCTCTCTCTGTGGGAGGCACCCTATATGAAGGGGAGGAGCTAGGAGCGCCGTCAGAGGCACCCCAGAAAAGGGAGGATTGGGCCTGCTCTATGCAAAACCCTTGTAGAGAGCAGGTAAGTATATGTTTGTTATTTAAAAAAATAAATAAATAAATAAAATCTTTACAATCACTTTAAAGTCTATGTACTACACACAGCTGCGCAGTTGCAGTGTCTGGTAAAGATGGAGAAGCAAAGACCGCGTGTTTCGCTTTTTTTTTTTTTTTTTTTTTGTCCATTCTCAGCTAACCATTTGTGCACAGTGACTATGTGACTCGCCAGATTTCATCTATAGGAAATAACTGAACACTCAACTTCCCGTATTAGACGGAAGCCGCTGGGAAGGTGGGAACATGAAATGCGTTGAGTGATGTGCGAATGGATTTATGTGTGCGGTGCGCCCTCCCTTCAACGCTGAGATTCCGCCCGGCGATTCCCCTGATTGCGGTTTATCTTCACACCGTAGAACACTCATTTACAATGATGATATAAGATGGGGGGGGGGGGGGAGAAACGTCTAATGGACTCAGGCAGCTTTTGGACGGATCCTCTCTCCTTCCCCCCGGAGCCTCACTCCATGTAAAATGGACTTGCAGAAAATGGAGTTTTAATGAAAAGCTTTCCATAATTCATCAGGCGAGGAAATCTCCGCTCTGCTCTTGTGGAGTGAGTTTGTTTCGCTAGCCGAGGCTTGTGAAGATCTTCGAGCTAATGGAGATTGTAGGACGCCTTGGGGGTGCTGAGGAATGAACGCATGACTCTTCCCGATCAACAAGTCGTCTCATCCTTATAATAATTGCAATCGTAGCACAGAGCACCTGACTGTATACAAATCATTCTTATGGAAGAAATACACAATGTTTCTTTTTCTAATTTTGGATAGAGATTTAGGTTTTTTTCGTTGGCGTCTTGGTCCCCATTGGGGTCATTTTCTATCACTTCCTGTTATGTCACCAAGACAGGAAATAAGTGGAATCCCCCCCCCCTCCCCCAGTGGTGCACAAAAACCATACAGAAGGTTTGATCTGGTTCTGTCTAAAACATTTTTTTGTTTTTTTCATTTTACTGGGATTCATAAATATGAAGCAAAGGGGTACCTGTAGGTTAAAAACAAGCTGTTCAATAATAACTGTGTGAATGCAATAATAACCCTCAGCATTGTTTTCAGTGGATGCAATAATAACCCTCAGCATTGGTGTCAAAGGACACAATAATAACCCCCAACATTGATGTCATTGGGCACAAAAATAATCCCCAGCATTAGTGTCAATGGCTGCAATAATAACCCCCAACATTGGTGTCATTGGGCACAATAATAACCCCCAGCATTGGTGTCTGTGGCTGCAATAATAACCCCCAGCATTGGCATCAGTGGATGTAATAATAACCCTCCGCATTGGCATCAGTGGATATAATAATAACCCTCCGCATTGGCATCAGTGGATGTAATAATAACCCTCAGCATTGGTGTCAAAGGACACAATAATAATCCCCAACATTGATGTCATTGGGCACAAAAATAATCCCCAGCATTAGTGTCAATGGCTGCAATAATAACCCCCAACATTGGTGTCAGTGGGCAAAATATTAGCCCCCAACATTGGTGTCTGTGGCTGCAATAATAACCCACATTAGATGGAGACATGGATGGATGGATGAAGAGATGGATAGAGACATGGATGGATGGAGACATGGATGAAAGGAGACATGGATGGATGGATGGAGAAATGGATGAAAGGAGACATGGATGGATGAATGGAGAGATGAATGGATGGATGGATGGATGGATGGATGGATGGAGACATTGATGAAAGGAAACATTGATGGATGGAGACATGGATGAAAGGAGACATGGATGGAGACATGGATGAAAGGAAACATGGATGGAGACATGGATGAAAGGAGACATGGATGGATGGATGGATGGATGGAGACATGGATGAAAGGAGACATGGATGGATGGATGAATGGAGACATGGATGGATGGATGAATGGATGAATGGAGACATGGATGGATAAATGGAGACATGTGTAGCCATGGTGTTGCAGCTAACAAACAATCCGCCAAATCATGCCACTGCCAGACTTCATACATCACATCCAGAGACAATGAACAGTCTTTTGCAAGTCTTGTTTTTGTTGTTTTATTGGAGGGGTACAACTTGGATAGGGATAGGAATATGGGATGCCCATAGGATAAGTCTTTGCCATCATATTTAAGGATTTGAATACACTTTGAATAAAGTTAGAGCCAGAAAATTTAATGTGCACATAGAATTTAGTATTAATCTCCTCCTGCATCTCCATGCAGACTGTTGCTCCTCCTGCGGCTCAACCTCCGCAGGCTACTGTCTCTAAGAGTTCTCCATCCAGCACCGTGTGTTTGATGGAGACATCACTTGGGACCGTGTCCAAATGATGGTCTTAGATCTCTTTCACCTCCTGCCCAAAACTTGTTTCCTCCTGTACAGACTTGGTTCCTCCTGCACAAAGCTTGTAGTTACTAATTGAAAAATGGCACATCCTCCTCTCTTAGGTAGTAGGGGGCTCACTCTGAATAAACCCCTCTACTGGCTCTGGTTGCTCGCTGCCACTAGGCCTGAGGCCTGCAGAACCTCTCCCCGGAGGCCTAGTGGGTTAAGAGTATGTCTTTTAGGAAAATGGACTACTGTTCCCAGCCAGCCAAACTTGCAAATCACGAGCCCGCAGGCCATGTCGACTTGACACAGATCTCCACAGTCTCTTTTCTGGTTCAGGACTCCCCGTCATCCACCGTGTGTTTGATGGAGACTCTGCTAATGACCATGTGATAGCAGAGTTCCCTCACAGACTCCTTGGCGCCCCCAGCCCTCCACTGTGGTAACACTCACCGACCTTCCAACAGCCCTGAGTCCTTGATGAGGAACTTTAACTGGACTATGGGCACCGACAGCTTCAACTGCCCTTCTGCTCCAGAAGTTCCCTGCCACGCGACCGTGTGGTGATAGAGACATTGCCAATGACCGTGTAGAGGCAATGTTCCCTCACAGCTCTCCCTGGGCCTTCTCCTGCGATCGGTACACCCCTATCAGATGGGGGTGTCCTCCTGCGTCTGCCAAACATGCCATTCTTCACTTCACTCAGCCGACTTCTCCCCTCAGTGGCATATCACCTTAGCTTATATATGAGGCCCGCCCCCTGCCAATACCAGTTGGTGATTGGTCAGGGCTCACACACAAGCTGCCTGCCACTCCAGTACTAGGCCCAGCCCCTTTTCCAGAACCTTCTCTCTGGAAACAGGGGAGGCGCCCCAGAACTAGAGCACAGGTGGTAACACCCACTGCTACTCTCACCACTCCCAACCCCCAGATCAAAACAGACAGGCCTAGCTTGCAGCATAAGCCTGCCTAAATTTGCCTGTGCTGGATAACCTAGTAAAAATACCTTACTAGCACCTACCTATTGACAGAGGGTGCTACATATGGATGGATGGATAGATGGAGACATGGATGGATGTAGACATGGATGGATGGATGGATGGAGACATGGATGGATAGGAGACATGGATGGAGACATGGATGGATGGAGACATGGATGGATAGATGGAGACATGGATGGATAGATGGAGACATGGATGGATAGATGGAGACATGGATGGATAGATGGAGACATGTATATATGGAGACATGGCTGGATGGAGACATGGATGGATAGATGGAGACATGGATAGATGGAGACATGGATGGATGGAGACATGGATAGATGGAGACATGGATGAATAGATGAAGACATGGATAGATGGAGACATGGATGGATGGAGACATGGATGGATGGATAGATGTAGACATGGATGGATAGATGGAGACATGGATAGATGGAGACATGGATGGAGACATGGATGGATGGAGACATGGATGGATGGAGACATGGGTGGATGGAGACATGGATGGATGGAGACATGGGTGGATGGAGACATGGGTGGATGGAGACATGGGTGGATGGAGACATGGGTGGATGGAGACATGGGTGGATGGAGACATGGATGGATGGAGACATGGATGGATGGAGACATGGATGGATGGAGACATGGGTGGATGGAGACATGGGTGGATGGAGACATGGATGGATGGAGACATGGGTGGATGGAGACATGGATGGATGAAGACATGGGTGGATGGATAGATGGAGACATGGATAGATGGAGACATGGATGGATAGATGGAGACATGGATGGAGACATGGATGGATAGATGGAGACATGGATAGATGGAGACATGGATGGATGGAGACATGGATGGATGGATGGATGGAGACATAGATGGATAGATGGAGACATGGATAGATGGAGACATGGATGGATGGAGACATGGATGGATAGATGGAGACATGGATAGATGGAGACATGGATGGATAGATGGAGACATGGATAGATGGAGACATGGATGGAGACATGGATGGATGGATGGAGACATGGATGGATAGATGGAGACATGGATGGATAGATGGAGACATGGATAGATGGAGTCATGGATGGAGACATGGATGGATGGATGGAGACATGGATGGATAGATGGAGACATGGGTGGATGGAGACATGGATGGATGGATGGAGACATAGATGGATAGATGGAGACATGGATAGATGGAGACATGGATGGATGGATGGAGACATGGATGGATAGATGGAGACATGGATGGATGAATGGAGACATGGATGGATAGATGGAGACATGGATGGATGGAGACATGGATGGATGGATGGAGACATGGATGGATAGATGGAGACATGGGTGGATGGAGACATGGGTGGATGGAGACATGGGTGGATGGAGACATGGGTGGATGGAGACATGGGTGGATGGAGACATGGATGGATGGAGACATGGATGGATGGAGACATGGATGGATGGAGACATGGGTGGATGGAGACATGGGTGGATGGAGACATGGATGGATGGAGACATGGGTGGATGGAGACATGGATGGATGAAGACATGGGTGGATGGATAGATGGAGACATGGATAGATGGAGACATGGATGGATAGATGGAGACATGGATGGAGACATGGATGGATAGATGGAGACATGGATAGATGGAGACATGGATGGATGGAGACATGGATGGATGGATGGATGGAGACATAGATGGATAGATGGAGACATGGATAGATGGAGACATGGATGGATGGAGACATGGATGGATAGATGGAGACATGGATAGATGGAGACATGGATGGATAGATGGAGACATGGATAGATGGAGACATGGATGGAGACATGGATGGATGGATGGAGACATGGATGGATAGATGGA
Source organism: Aquarana catesbeiana (assembly GCF_042186555.1). NCBI lineage: Eukaryota > Metazoa > Chordata > Amphibia > Anura > Ranidae > Aquarana > Aquarana catesbeiana. The sequence goes on from NC_133331.1 coordinate 11,535,539, forward strand.
GACATGGATGGATAGATGGAGACATGGATAGATGGAGTCATGGATGGAGACATGGATGGATGGATGGAGACATGGATGGATAGATGGAGACATGGGTGGATGGAGACATGGATGGATGGATGGAGACATAGATGGATAGATGGAGACATGGATAGATGGAGACATGGATGGATGGATGGAGACATGGATGGATAGATGGAGACATGGATGGATGAATGGAGACATGGATGGATAGATGGAGACATGGATGGATGGAGACATGGATGGATGGATGGAGACATGGATGGATAGATGGAGACATGGATGGCTGGGAGGAGTTTGCTTTAAATATTAAAAATTAACTAAATTGCATTTTCAGTTAGTGGTCCTCAGATACAATTTCGTTCTGCCTTAATGAATACAATATAAAATATACAGTCCATACAGTATATGTATAGAATATATATTATATTATATTGTATTGATACATTTATCTCACATAAATAGTAATCAATTGTTTCCTCACTGGAAATCATTGTTGCAGAGTTCTGGGTATTTTGGGTTCGGTGGCACAGAACGTTCCTCTAGAATTACCTTTTTTTGTCATTTTACAATCCGTTTCTCTGCGGAGAATATTCTGTGAGTTTTTCAGGTTTAAGCAAAAATGAAACATAACCAGGAAGCAGCGATTAAATCAGAGCCGCATTTAAAATGTGATTAAAGACAATTAATGGCTGGTTTCGGGGTCAGGAGTTCATTCGCTGTCTCAGCATGATGTAGTGCAGTGTATCGCTTACAGTCAGGCTCTCGGCATAAATTCAATTTGTTGTAGAGATGCCGATCCTCTTCCAAATTTATGAATCTGTGCGTGATATATAATTCTATTTTTACCAGACGATATCTACTTACCGTCCTTACATACGTTTCTTATAAATGTAGTAACTTCAGCGTATCTGATGAGTAAGTCAGCAGTGGCCACCCTTAGAGGTAATGAGTCAGGAAACCGAACATTCAGTCGAATTGGTATAATCAGGGCATTTTTTTCAGCTGGAACTTGGTGGAGGTCGTTTAGGCCTTCTGTTCCGTGCTTACCACTATAACTTCTGTGTTTACAAGTGACAGCTGTGGAAGAAGGCTGAACTCTGCACTCTTTTTGCAGCGCACCCCTGAGCTCTGCTCTCTGTATGCAGTACACCCCCCAACTCTTCACTCTGTATGCAGTACACCCCTGAACTCTGCACTCTGTATGCAGTACACCCTTGAACTCTGCACTCTGCATGCAGTACACCCCTGAACTCTGCTCTCTGTATGCAGTACGCCCCTGAACTCTGCTCTCTGTATGCAGTACACCCTTGAACTCTGCACTCTGTATGCAGCACACCCCTGAACTCTGCTCTCTGTATGCAGTACACCCCTGAACTCTGCACTCTGTATGCAGTACACCCCTGAACTCTGCACTCTGTATGCAGTGCACCCCTGAACTCTGCTCTCTGTATGCAGCACACCCCTGAACTCTGTATGCAGCACACCCTGAACTCTGCACTCTGTATGCAGCGCACCCCTGAACTCTGCTCTCTGAATGCAGCACACCCCTGAACTCTGTACTCTGTATGCAGCACACCCTGAACTCTGCACTATGTACGTATTCCCCCCCACGAACTCTGCACTTAGCACACCCTCAAACTCTGCACCTATTGCACCCCTGAACTCTGCACTCTTTATGCAGCACACCCATGAACTCCGCACTCAGTACGTAATGCACTCCTGGTATTTAATGCCCCTTTAAGACCCACTGTAAAATTTGACCACACCCACTATTTGATGTGGTTTGAAGATTGAGATGTGGATGGGGGATGCAGAGGTAAGCATCTGTGGAAGAAGGCTGAACTCTGCACTCTGTATGCAGAGCACCCCCGAACTTTGCACTCTGTATGCAGTGAACTCTGCCCTGACAACCCTGAAAGTTGTCACTAAATTATATATTGTTCACACATGGCATGGTTATATGTGGAATTACACCCCAAAATACATTCTGCTGCTTCTCCTGAGTACGGGGATACCACATGTGTGAGACTTTTTGGCAGTCTAGCCGCGTACAGGACCCCGAAAACCAATCACCGCTTTCAGGATTTCTAAGGGCGTAAATTTTTGTTTTCACTCCTCACTGCCTATCACAGTTTCAAAGGCCATGAAATGCCCAGGTGGCACAAAACCCCCCGAAATGACCCCATTTTGGAAAGTAGACACCCCAAGCTATCTGCTGAGAGGCATGTTGAGTATTTTGCAGCTCTCGCTTTTTGTCACAAAGTTTTGAAAACTGAAAAAAAGAAAAAAAAAATACATTTTTCTTTTCTTTCTTCAGTTTTAAAAACAAATGAGAGCTGCAAAATACTGAATTTCTGAATTGAATTCTGTCGTCAGAAAATTTTTCTGACTGTGAGTACCCTCTTCACTTTCGATTTGAGACTAGCATCCAACAAAAAACTGACCAAAATGCGTCCAATAATCTGACCGTGTGTACAAGGCTTTAACCGCATGCCGACCAGCCGCCGCAGTTGTACTGCGGCAACACGGCTCAGCTGCACAAATCACCGTCATGTTACGTTGGTAACATAGACGGCCACTAGGGGGGGCGTGCGCGGCGCCGGAGGCGCTCTTACCCACGGAGCCGGTGCGAGTGCCAGGCGGTCGCGATCACTGCCAGGCTCCCGCGATCGCTCGGGGCACGCCGAGAAGCGGGATCTGTGTGTGTAAACACACAGTTTCCGGTTCTTTGAGGGGAGAACAGACAGATCATCTGTTCATACAGAGTATAAACAGAGATCTGTCATCTCCCCTGCACATTCCCCTCCCCCCTTCAGTTAAAACACGTACTAGGACACACTTAACCCCTTGATCGCCCCCTAGTGGTAATCCCTTCACTTCCAGTGACATTTTTACAGTAATCAATGCAATTTTATAGCACTGATCGCTGTAAAAATGCCAGTGGTTCCAAAAATGTGTCAGAATTGTCCGATGTGTCCGCCATAATGTCGCAGTCCCGATAAAAATCGCAGATCGCTGCCATTACTAGTAAAAAAAAAAAAATAATAATAAAAAAAAAGCCATAAAACTATCCCCTATTTTGTAGACGCTATAACATTTGCGCAAACCAATCAATATACGCTTATTGCGATTTTTTCTTTTTTAACCAAAAATATGTAGAAGCCTACATATCGGCCTAAACTGAGGAAAAAAAATGTTTTTTTTATATATTTTTGGGGGATATTTATTACAGCAAAAAGTAAAAAATATTGCGTTTTTTTTTTTTTTCAAAATTGTCGCTCTTTTTTTGTTTATAGCGCAAAAAATAAAAACCGCAGAGGTGATCAAATACCACCAAAAGAAAGCTCCATTTGTGGGGGGGGGAAAAAAGGACGTCGATTTTGTTTGGGTGCAGCGCCGCACGACCACTCAATTGTCAGTTAAAGCGACGCAGTGCCGAAACGCAAAAATTGCTCTGGTCAGGAAGGGGGTAAAATCTTTCCCGGGGCTGAAGCGGTTAAGGTTTGACCTCATATTATATATTTTGGTAAATCTGAAGACCAAAATCTTAAGAAAAATCTAATAGTGTGTATGGGGGTCTAAGAAAGCGTCCATATTACATTTTCCGCACATTGCGAATGTCATCTGCCGCATTCCAGCATCTGAAAGCACTTTTTGTGGTCTAAATATAGATTGAATGTTTTGGCCGCGTGCGTCTGCTATTCTGTGCTTCCCTCAACACTGCCTTTTCTGTTCCTCATAAAGTCTCGCAGGGTGTGGCACGCGGGGCTATATATGGAATTTGGAAGGGAAAGAAGTGAGAAAACGCCTCTTATGGAAACTAATCTGATACTAGTTTTCCAATCTGACATATGAGGAATTCCTGATTTTGTTTTCACATATTTTGAAGCAGATTAGATACATAGTAAGTGAAAACCATGAGAATAATCCGTTTGTGAATGTTTTTGAAGTTTCCCTTTGAATATAAACTGTTTATGGTGGGTGTCATACCTCCCCAACTTTTGAACTTGAGAATGAGGGACAGTTGAGTGAGGCGGCAACCTGCAACGCGCTACGCGTGCCACGGGCAAAAAGTGGGTGTGGCCAAAGCTGTTAACAGTGGGAGGGGCTCATGCTGGCCTTACACCATATGTAAAATCGTCCGAAATTCCGTCATTTAGACAGTTCGTTCGTTTTTCGGGCCAGTTAATGGGCACAAAATCGATCATCGTTGGGACGTTTTTGAGCCGAAAAAATGAAGGACAAGTTTGGACATTTTCTGCGAACAATAAATTGAAAGGTTAACGTTAAGGTTTCCTGTCCGAACTGTTTGCACTAGATATAAAAAAAACGAGCAAAAAATGCAATCATTTATGTCCACTGAACGATTCATCGGTCATTACATGATGGCACTATCGTTTGTGCTCACGGCCGAATGTTCCGAAAATGGGTTTGGCCGATTTTTCATATAGTGTATGGCCAGCATTAACTGCTTGCCGACCAGCCGCCATCATTATACTGCAGCAGGTCGGCACGATCCCGCGAACCGTCATAGCTATACGTCGGCTTGTGGGATCAGGATAGCAGGCAAGCGCCCGCTGCACTGAGGGGGGTGCCCATGCTCATGCCTGACGGTCAAGATGACCGCTGGCCACGAGCGATCGCGGGCACGAGAGGCAGAACAGGGACATGTGTGTGGAAACATACAAATCCCTGTTCTGTTCTGTGAGGAGAGACAGATTGTGTGTTCCTAATAGCTAGGAACCACGATCCGTCACTTCCTCTAGGTCAGTCCCCTCCCCCTATAGTTAGAAACACACACAGGGAACACAGTTAACACCTTGATCGCCCCCTAGTGTTAATCCCTTCCCTGCCAGTGACATTTTTACAGTAATCAGTGCATTTTTATAGCACTGATCACTGTATAAATGCCAGTGGTCTCAAAATAGTGTCAAAAGTGTCTGATGTGTCCGCCATAATGTCACAGTCACGATAAAAATCTTACTAATAAAAAAATAATAATAATAAAAATGCCATAAAACTATCCCCTATTTTGTAGCCGCTATAACTTTTGCGCAAACCAATCAATATGCGCTTATTGCGGTTTTTTTTAACCAAAAATATGTAGAAGAATACATATTGGCCTAAACTGAGGAATTTTTTTTTTTTTTAATATATTTTTCGGAGATATTTATAGCAAAAAGTAAAAAATATTGCTTTTTTTTTCAAAATTGTCACTCTTTTTTTGTTTACAGCGCAAAAAATACAAACTGCAGAGGTGATCAAATACCACCAAAAGAAAGCTCTATTTGTGGGAAAAAAAAAGACGTAAATTTTGTTTTGGTGCAGCGTCGCACGGCCACGCAATTGTCAGTTAAAGCGACGCAGTGCCGAATCGCAAAAAGTGCTCTGGTCAGGAAGGGAGGTAAAATCTTCCGTGGCTGAAGCGGTTAAACAAAACCCAGGCTTTCTTGTACCCATAAAATATGCTTCCACACATATAGACTCCAGCATGTTCACAAAAAACCAAAAATGCTTTCATTATATATGGTTTTGCACACACTGATTATAGACAGAGAGGTAACACTTTGTCTGAGCCTACCTTACAGAAGAACTTCATTAAAATAGTCAGGGACCGATTAGCAACCAGTAACTGTTGAGACAATGAAGCAGTCGCGGCCTGTAAATTAAGAGCGTAGGGGCGCCGCCGCATGAATCTCAATGTTTTTTTTTTCTTTTTAAGCACATAATAAGAGCCTGAGGCTCTAATTGGCTGAAAAAAAGGGTTGGCTTGGGGCGCAGAACACTGTGCCCTGAGCCCACCCAGTTGTCTGACAATAGCAAACTAATATTCGCAAGTGTCTTCCTGATTCTCCTCCCGGGCCAATCAGGAAGGGGGTCTTACGACCCGATTGGCCGAGAGGAGAAGCGATCATACTGGCCGTCGTAGGAAGGAGGAGGGAAGCCACCACTATGGAGGAGGAGGAGACGCAGGAAGAAGTCAAAGCTGCCAGACTGGGTAAGTGCGGGGCTGGTGGGGGGACGGACGAGCGGGTGTCTTGTTTGCCAATCCCCCCAAAAGATACAGCACCAGCCGCCACTGATGAGAGAGGTATGTAATGTACAATACAGTGCATCCCCCCACTTTACACTTTCAACAAAAATTCCCACTCTCTCCTGCCAAAAAAATAAAAATGCTCACCCCTCCCCTCCCAGCACAAATCCTCTCATCCCCTCCCAACACAAATAATCCCCCTCCCAACACAAATCCTCAGCCCTTCCTCAGCACACATCCTACTCCACCCCTCAAATCCTGCCTTCCAGCACAATTCCCCTTCTTCCCCATCCCAGTAGAAATCCCCACCTCCCTCTATCTCCCCCTCCCAACATAAATACTCTCCCCCCCCAATCTTCCCTTCCAAAATAAATCCTCTTCCACCCCCAAAATCCCCCTCCCAGCATAACCACTATTCCAGTACAAATCATGCCTCACCCAATTCCCCTCTCCAAATCCCCCCAACCACAAATTCCCCTTACCACGCAATACCCCCTCCCAGAACCACAAATCACCCCCCCTAAATTCCTCTCCCCAGCAAAATTCTCTTCAAGCACAAATCCTCCCCTCCTGGGGTAAATCCTTTCCCCACTTCTAGCGCAAATCCTCGCCCTCAAATCCCTCCTCCCAGCACAAATCTTTTTCAACCCTCCCCCCCCCCAAAAAAAAAATCACCCCTCCCAGCACAACTCCTCATCCTGGTACAAATCCCCCCAGCACAAATCCTCCTTTTCCCCAACCCCCCCCCCCCATAGCATAAATCCTCTCACCAGTTCTAGCACAAACCTTCCTTCCCCCTCTTTAAATCCACCCAAGCACAAATCCTCCTTCCCCCAGCACCTCCTCGCAGCACAAATCCTCTTTACACTTCTAGCATTACCCCCCCCCCCGCCCCAACCATCCTGGGTTTGGCGGGACATTCCATCAATTTGAACAAAGTCCCATTGTCCCACATATCTGGGCAGAGTCCCAGAGCCAAAAACCGAAACAAGTACCACCACTTGGCACCACTCGCCTGCCTGTCAGGGGTGCTCTACTATGGGCACCCAGGGCCCAGGCCCAGCATCTCTTGTGGGGTGCCTGGGTCCCAGACACCTTGATGGCAGCTGGCATCTTTTTAGTGGGTAGGAGAATATGTGCTGGGGGGGGGGGGGGGGCACTTTGGGAGGGGAGAGGACTTACTAGCTAGGAAGGGGGGGCGGTGGGTGGGGGAGGTTGGACTTTAAATCTGACTCCCCCCTCCTTCTAACACAAGTCCTCTCCCCTCCCAAAGTGCCCCCCAGCAGATATCCTCCCCTAAAATCACTCCTTGCATGAAACCTACCTCCCTTTCCCAGCCACTGTGTTTTCCCCTTCCCAGTTCCTGTTTCCCCCTTCCTGGTCACTGTTTTCTATCCAAGTTCATGTTTTCTCCCCCTTTCCGGTCTCGCTATTCTCCCCTTCACTGTCACTTTGATCTCCCCCTTCACTTTCATTTTGTTCTCCTCTCTTGTACAGACCTCAGATCAGTGTGGGTTCTGCACAGCAGTGCCCGTCCTCCCCGGCTCCTCCTCGGCTCCTCCTTCTGCCCTGTGTATATAGTCAGAGCTGGGGAGGAGGTGGCTTGCTGCACTGTGTGAGCTCTGTTCTGTCAAAAGAACCAACTCGTCAAAATCTCTGATTGCGTCACTTCCGGTGACTCTCCAGCAGCAGTAATTGCAGATTTCAACGACTTGGCTGTTTTCACAGAACACCGGCAGTGTATACACTACGTTACACAATATAATGAGTGGACATTGTTAGTCCGACAGATAGTAACCAACAACATGACCGCCTCCCAGGCGACAACAACTTTTTTACTACTTAGCCGGTGTTCTGTGAGAACAGCCAAGTTGTCGAAATCTGCAATTACTGCTGCTGGAGAGTCACCGGAAGTGACGTAATTGGAGATTTTGACAAGTTGGCTCTTTTGACGGAACACTGGCAGGGAGAGGTGGTGGCTGTCATAGAGGGGGTGAGCACAGGGGCAAACGTGCCAGATGCCCAAGCTAGCGTGCCCACATTAGAAGGGTTAGTGGAACCGAGTGCCACCGGGCTCTGGGATTTAGACTGAACTCGTGGGACGCCGGGATTTAAATGAAATCCCGGGACAGTCCCGGCGAATCCAGGACTGCTGGAAGGTATGTTATTTTTATATTTCCCCCTTAGTCATCCATAATTCTTCATAGTGAAGTATACAGACAACATACATAGACTATTAGCAGTACGAAACTGCAACAGAACAGAACAGGGTTGGGGTCAAATATGATGACACTTATCCCTTTAACCCCCCTTTCCCTGGCCCAAATTTACACCGATTAGCTAGACCTCTGAAGGTATGCTGTGGTATCTGCCATCAAGCCATCAGTAGCAGATATATTGCGAGGTGGGGCCTCCATGGATCCGACTTGTTTTTTCAGCACATCCCATGGATGCTCAATTGGATTGAGATCTGGAGAATTTGGAGGCCAAGTCAACACTTACAAATCATTTTTTTGTTCTTCAGACCATTCTTGAATTCCTCAGAATTGTGGAGTTGATGTGAAGTGGGCAGTGTTGTGGGGAGGGTGGAGTTGATGTGAAGTGGGCAGTACTGGTGGGGGGTGGAGTTGATGTGAAGTGGGCAGTACTGTGGGGGGGTGGAGTTGATGTGAAGTGGGCAGTGTTGTGGGGAGGGTGGAGTTGATGTGAAGTGGGCAGTACTGGTGGGGGGTGGAGTTGATGTGAAGTGGGCAGTACTGTGGGGGGGTGGAGTTGATGTGAAGTGGGCAGTGTTGTGGGGAGGGTGGAGTTGATGTGAAGTGGGCAGTACTGGTGGGGGGTGGAGTTGATGTGAAGTGGGCAGTACTGTGGGGGGTGGAGTTGATGTGAAGTGGGCAGTGTTGTGGGGAGGGTGGAGTTGATATGAAGTGGGCAGTACTGGGGGGGGTGGAGTTGATGTGAAGTGGGCAGTGTTGTGGGGAGGGTGGAGTTGATGTGAAGTGGGCAGTACTGTGGGGGGATGGAGTTGATGTGAAGTGGGCAGTGTTGTGGGGAGGGTGGAGTTGATGTGAAGTGGGCAGTACTGTGGGGGGGGTGGAGTTGATGTGAAGTGGGCAGTGTTGTGGGGAGGGTGGAGTTGATGTGAAGTGGGCAGTACTGTGGGGGGGTGGAGTTGATGTGAAGTGGGCAGTGTTGTGGGGAGGGTGGAGTTGATGTGAAGTGGGCAGTGTTGTGGGGAGGGTGGAGTTGATGTGAAGTGGGCAGTACTGGGGGGGGGGTGGAGTTGATGTGAAGTGGGCAGTGTTGTGTGGAGGGTGGAGTTGATGTGAAGTGGGCAGTACTGTGGGGGGGGGGTGGAGTTGATGTGAAGTGGGCAGTGTTGTGGGGAGGGTGGAGTTGATGTGAAGTGGGCAGTACTGGTGGGGGGTGGAGTTGATGTGAAGTGGGCAGTACTGTGGGGGGGTGGAGTTGATGTGAAGTGGGCAGTGTTGTGGGGAGGGTGGAGTTGATGTGAAGTGGGCAGTACTGGTGGGGGGTGGAGTTGATGTGAAGTGGGCAGTACTGTGGGGGGGTGGAGTTGATGTGAAGTGGGCAGTGTTGTGGGGAGGGTGGAGTTGATGTGAAGTGGGCAGTACTGGTGGGGGGTGGAGTTGATGTGAAGTGGGCAGTACTGTGGGGGGGTGGAGTTGATGTGAAGTGGGCAGTGTTGTGGGGAGGGTGGAGTTGATGTGAAGTGGGCAGTACTGGTGGGGGGTGGAGTTGATGTGAAGTGGGCAGTACTGTGGGGGGTGGAGTTGATGTGAAGTGGGCAGTGTTGTGGGGAGGGTGGAGTTGATATGAAGTGGGCAGTACTGGGGGGGGTGGAGTTGATGTGAAGTGGGCAGTGTTGTGGGGAGGGTGGAGTTGATGTGAAGTGGGCAGTACTGTGGGGGGATGGAGTTGATGTGAAGTGGGCAGTGTTGTGGGGAGGGTGGAGTTGATGTGAAGTGGGCAGTACTGTGGGGGGTGGAGTTGATGTGAAGTGGGCAGTGTTGTGGGGAGGGTGGAGTTGATATGAAGTGGGCAGTACTGGGGGGGGTGGAGTTGATGTGAAGTGGGCAGTGTTGTGGGGAGGGTGGAGTTGATGTGAAGTGGGCAGTACTGTGGGGGGATGGAGTTGATGTGAAGTGGGCAGTGTTGTGGGGAGGGTGGAGTTGATGTGAAGTGGGCAGTACTGTGGGGGGGTGGAGTTGATGTGAAGTGGGCAGTGTTGTGGGGAGGGTGGAGTTGATGTGAAGTGGGCAGTACTGTGGGGGGGTGGAGTTGATGTGAAGTGGGCAGTGTTGTGGGGAGGGTGGAGTTGATGTGAAGTGGGCAGTGTTGTGGGGAGGGTGGAGTTGATGTGAAGTGGGCAGTACTGGGGGGGGGGTGGAGTTGATGTGAAGTGGGCAGTGTTGTGTGGAGGGTGGAGTTGATGTGAAGTGGGCAGTACTGTGGGGGGGGGTGGAGTTGATGTGAAGTGGGCAGTGTTGTGGGGAGGGTGGAGTTGATGTGAAGTGGGCAGTACTGGTGGGGGGTGGAGTTGATGTGAAGTGGGCAGTACTGTGGGGGGGTGGAGTTGATGTGAAGTGGGCAGTGTTGTGGGGAGGGTGGAGTTGATGTGAAGTGGGCAGTACTGGTGGGGGGTGGAGTTGATGTGAAGTGGGCAGTACTGTGGGGGGGTGGAGTTGATGTGAAGTGGGCAGTACTGGTGGGGGGTGGAGTTGATGTGAAGTGGGCAGTACTGTGGGGGGGTGGAGTTGATGTGAAGTGGGCAGTGTTGTGGGGAGGGTGGAGTTGATGTGAAGTGGGCAGTACTGGTGGGGGGTGGAGTTGATGTGAAGTGGGCAGTGCTGTACGGAGGGGGGTGGAGTTGATGTAAAGGAGGCAGTGGACACTAATGTGAAGGGGGAATTGATGTGAAGTGGGGGACTGTGATGGGTGGGTGACTGAGGACACTGATGTATGAACAGGATTGTGATATGAGGGGGGATGTAATGGGAAGGATCGGAGTCATCATACAATCATACGATTCGGACCCCTGCTGCGAACAAATTTTACTGGACCTCCATGAATTTTAATTCAATACCCCTGGTCTAGACTGTCCATTATTAAACATCTGAATAGAGGAGTCTTTCATAGAGTCGGTTCAATGTCCCTTAGATGAGCTGAGGAACCATCCTCAGATCAGACCATTAAATATCATGAAAATTAGAGAGCTGAATGTTTATTTTTAGTTAAATGTTTGGATTTTTATCTCTGAGAACCGGTTTTTACAAATGTTTTCCAGGCCGTGTACGAATGCATTTTCCCAACACCTGTATCTGTGTGTTCTATGCAGTCATGCACGCGGTTTGGCTTCCATTTCCCTACACGGCATTTGTCAAACAAGCAAATTACAGGTGAGTTTTATTTATTTACAATGCATTTGCTTGGTGTTTCCATCGAGTCCTGTTGGATGTAATTACATGCTTGACCACACAGAAAAAGGTCCAGGCAGTTCTAAATAATCACACCTCAGTGCAAAGAACTGGAGAAGCATTGAAGTTTTATTGTGCTTTCTGAAAGAAAAGGTATTTTCAGATGAGTTGTACTAAAGTCGGATGCATCAGAAATAAATCCCAGGGGCCAGTAAAGGAAGGATGATGGCCCTGGAACTTGCATCTTTAAAAAGAAGTCGGCAGTGGCAGTCTCCATTTTTGCTGAATTAATACCCCAGCGGTTTCGTATAGTAATGCCTCTCATGTAAGGACGGTATTTGCTTAGGACAAGAACATTTACCATGATATTTGTGGTATGCTATGCATAGGTAAGGCTTTGCTTGGTTCAGCAACAACAGCAAGGTATATGGCCCAATCTCCTGTAAATTAGCTTGTAAAACTCCCATAGTCTTATATAAAACCAATTGTAATGTGTCATATTATAGTTCATAAAAGTGCATAAAAACACAAAAGTCCTTAAATCCACAGGAAGGAATGGTGTATCAAGAGAGCACTAGATGGGCAGCTTCTCCTAGAGACAGAAAAGGATCTCTGTAAGACCACAAAAACACGCTGGGGGTGGGTGGGGGGGGGGTGGGGGGGGGGGTAGTGCCTCTAAGTGCAATATTTATAAGAACATTAATGGAGCAACCAAATAAACATTCACATGTGTTCCATAATATGCATATCTAGTAGTATCACCAGAGGGGTCACCCATGTTTCAGGTCGGTAACCAGCCACCACTGGTGGTATATGAGCCAGGTCCGTAACCACCATGGAACGCAGAAGTGACGTCACGCCTGGAGGACGGCCCTGTTGCCCTGGTAATGAGTTTCGAAGCGCCAATCAGCTCTTTTATCAAATCATAATAATAACGGTTTGATAAAGGAGCTGATTGGCGCTCCGAAACGTGTTATGGAAGTCCTCCTCTACATCCGATGAGCGGTGACTTGGCTCGCACCATCAGATGCCACCAGTGGCGGCTGGCTACCGACCTGGAACCTAGGCGACCCCTCTGTCGATAATACTAGATATGCACATTCTTATGGAACACATGTGAGAGTTTATTTGGCGGCTCCATTAGACCCCTTTCACACTGGTGGTGTTTTTCAGGCGCTTTTGGGCTAAAAATAGCGCCTGTAAAACGCCTGAAAAACCGCCTCCCCTGCAGCCCCAGTGCGAGAGCCCGAGGGCTTCCACAGTGAAGCGGTGCGCTTGCAGGATGTTAGAAAAAGTCCTGCAAGCAGCAGCATTCGGGCAGTGCGTGAGCGCTGTATACACCACTCCTCCACTCCCCCTGCCATTGAAATCAATGGGCAACGCTGCTGAAGCGCCTGCAAAGCGATTCGGCTGCGGGGCTTTACGAGAACTTTTACCCCTTTATTCAGCCGCTAACGTGGGTAAAAGCACCTCGCTGGCAGCTGAAAAGCGCCTCTATAACAGCGGTAAAACACCGCTAAAATTAGCCCCCTCGCCCCAGTGTGAAAGTAGCCTTAAAGTTCTTATAAATATTGCACTTAGACCCCTTTCACACTGAGGCACGCTAGAAATAACGCCTGTAATAGCACCTGAAAACTGCTTCCCATTCATTACAGTGGGTGCTTTCACACCCGGCAGTGCGCTTGCGGGAGGTTCGGAAAAGTCCTGCAAGCGGCATCTTTGGGGCGGTTTGGGAGTGCTGTATTTATCTCTCCCAAAACACTCCTGCCCGTTGCAATGAATGGGCAGCGCTTCGGAAGCGCCGCAACACGGGAGTTTCTGACCCCTTTTTGTGGGGTTAAAAGAGCCCTGCTAGCAGCCGAAAAGTTTTTGTTTGCTTGGTTCAACAGCTTCTCCTATGGAGCAGAGTAGAAAGGGTGGGTGGGATTTTGTTTTGCCCTTGGATTCTACCTTTGACTTGGATTCTACCTTTGACTTGGATTCTACCTTTGACTTGGATACTACCTTTGACTTGGATTCTACCCTTGACTTGGATTCTACCTTTGACTTGGATTCTACCTTTGACTTGGATACTACCTTTGACTTGGATTCTACCTTTGACTTGGATACTACCTTTGACTTGGATTCTACCCTTGACTTGGATACTACCTTTGACTTGGATTCTACCCTTGACTTGGATACTACCTTTGACTTGGATACTACCTTTGACTTGGATACTACCTTTGACTTGGATTCTACCTCTGACTTGGACACTACCTTTGACTTGGACACTACCTTTGACTTGGATACTACCTTTGACTTGGATACTACCTTTGACTTGGACACTACCTTTGACTTGGATTCTACCTTTGACTTGGATTCTACCTTTGACTTGGATTCTACCTTTGACTTGGATTCTACCTTTGACTTGGACACTACCTTTGACTTGGACACTACCTTTGACTTGGATTCTACCTTTGACTTGGATTCTACCTTTGACTTGGATTCTACCTTTGACTTGGATTCTACCTTTGACTTGGATACTACCTTTGACTTGGATTCTACCTTTGACTTGGATACTACCTTTGACTTGGATACTACCTTTGACTTGGATTCCACCTTTGACTTGGATACTACCTTTGACTTGGATACTACCTTTGACTTGGATTCTACCTTTGACTTGGATACTACCTTTGACTTGGATACTACCTTTGACTTGGATTCTACCTTTGACTTGGATACTACCTTTTGACTTGGATACTACCTTTGACTTGGATTCTACCTTTGACTTGGATACTACCTTTGACTTGGATTCTACCTCTGACTTGGATACTACCTTTGACTTGGATACTACCTTTGACTTGGATACTACCTTTGACTTGGATACTACCTTTGACTTGGATACTACCTTTGACTTGGATTCCACCTTTGACTTGGATACTACCTTTGACTTGGATACTACCTTTGACTTGGATACTACCTTTGACTTGGATACTACCTTTGACTTGGATACTACCTTTGACTTGGATTCTACCTTTGACTTGGATACTACCTTTGACTTGGATTCTACCTTCGAGTACACAAAAGGAAGAAGGCACTTCCTGGCCTTTGAACTGTGGTCAGGTGGCCCAGAATGGACAATAATAACGTTTTTCATTTGCCAAGCCCCCTCCTATAAAAGTCAGGGTCCCCAGCAGCCTTTGGTCAGTATGTGTTGGGGTAGATACTACTTTATTAGGTACACCTGTTTAATTGCTTGGCAACACAAATTGCTGATCAGCCAATCACATGGCAGCAGCTCAATGCATTTAGGCAACTAGATGTGGTGAAGACGACTTGCTGAAGTTCAAACCGAGCATCAGAATGGGGGAAGAAAGGGGATATAAGTGACTTTGAATGTGGCATGGTTTTTGGTGCCAGACGGGGCTGGTCTGAGTATTTCTGGGATGTTCACCACAACCATCTCTTGGGGTTTACAGAGAATGGTGGGAAAAAGAGAAAATATCCAGTGAGCGGCAGTTGTGTGAAGGAAAATGCCTTGTTGATGTCAGAGGAGAATGGACAGACTGGTTCCAGATGATAGACAGGCAACAATAATGGCACGTACACACGAGCGGAATTTCCGACAGAAAGAGTTCGATGGGAGCTTTTCATCATATATTCCAACCGTGTGTATGCCCCATCGGACTTTTTCCATCGAAAATTCAGACGGACTTAGATAGAGAACATGTTCTATATTTTTCCGACAGAAAAAATTCCTGTCGGAAAAACCACTCGTCTGTAGGCTGTTCTGACGCACCAATAACGACGCATGCTCTGAAGCAAGTAGGAGACGGAAGCTATTGGCTACTGGCTATTGAACTTCCTTTTTCTAGTCCCGTCTTACATGTTGTACGCCACCGCGTTCTGGACGGTCGAAATTTGGTGTGACCGTGTGTAGGCAAGACCGCTTGAGCGGAATTCCGACGGAACCCTGTCGGAAAAACCTTCGGAGTTTATTCCGACGGCAAAACCGGTCGTGTGTACAGGGCATAACTCAAATAACCACTCGTTACACCCAAGGTATGCAGAATACCATCTCTGAACGCACAACACACCCAACCTTAAAGCAGATGGGCTACAGCAGCAGAAGACCACACCGGGTGCCACTCCTGTCAGCTAAGAACAGGAGAATGAGGCTACAATTGGCACAGGATCACCAAATTGGACAATAGAAGATTGGAAAAACGTTGCCTGGTCTGATGAGTCTGGATTTCAGCTGCGACATTCAGATGGTGGGGTCAGAATTTGGTGCATGGATCCATCCTGCCTTGTATCACCGGTTCAGGCTGGTGGTGGGGGTGTGATGGTGGGGGGGATATTTTCTTGGCACACTTTGGGCCCCTTAGTACCAGTTGAGCATCGGTTAGACACCACGGCCTACCTGAGTATTGTTGCTGACCATGTCCATCCCTTTAGGACTAAAATGTCCCCATCTTCTGATGGCTCCTTCCAGCAGGATAATGCACCATGTCACAAAGCTCCAATCATCTCACCACTGGACAATGAGGTCACTGTCCTCCAATGTCCTCCACACTCACCACATCTCATCCAATAGAGCACCTTTGGGATGTGGTGGAGAGGTAAATTGGCATCATGGATGGGCAGCCGACAAATCTGCAGCAACTTTGTGATGTTATCATGTCACTATGGAGGAAAACCTCTGAGGAACGTTTCCAACACCTTGTTGTATCTCTGCCACCAAGAATGAAGGCCAAAGGAGGTCCAACCCGCTACTAGCAAGGTGTACCTAATAAAGTGGCCGGTGAGTGTAGTTGTGCCATAGAATTGTGGCGAGCTACATATTATTGTGTGCCCTCATGTGCCCAGCGCAGAGGCCCAACAGTCCATTTTCAGATCAACTTTTGTGTTTGTCAGCAACAACATCGGTTGCTATTTAGCTGCTGCCTCACCCCCAACCTTGCAGGTTTTTTTGCCCTTTTATTTCAAATTTTTATATTTAGATTTTTTGCTTTGAGTTCAAAGAAACAGAAATGATAGGGCTGGGGTCCCGGTTCACACTTGTGCGCTCTGCGAGATCGCATGTGATCCGCACTGCAGTGCAAATCACATGCGATGTCTGTGCGATGCGATGCAATTTCAGCCATACAGATAGTATGGCTCATATCGCATCGCATTCGGATCAAACTCGCCCTTTTTTCTGGTCTGCACCAGAATCGGATCGCATGAGTGTTCACTAAATTGGGGTATATATTGTGTTTTGTTTTCTAATTCATTAAAGTTTTTTTTTTTTCTTCTTTTAATTGTGTATGCAAAACCGCTGCGCAAATATCATGTGACATAAAACATTGAAACAATCGCCATTATATTCCCCTAGGGTCTCTTCTAAGAAAATGTATAATATTTGGGGGTTATAAGTGATTTTCTAGCAAAAAAAAAAATACGGATTTAAACTTGTAAACAAAAAGTGCCAGAAAATGGCTGGTCTTCAAGTGGTTAAAGAGGAACTGCGGTCCGCTCACATCATTTGTAATAAAAAAAAACATCTTTGCCATTCTGAAGCTTCCCTCCAGCCACTTTGCATATTATTTTATCTATACTGTTATTCTGTACTTGCCAAATATGCTGCAGAAATCTCCCTCCACTGAGTCTGGCAGCAGCCATTTTAACTGTGGGCAGCTGCCTGTTCACTTCCTGGATTTACGCAGACACACGCCTCCAGCTCTAAAGCTCTCATTGGCCCTCTTATGACTCATCCCCCTTTCTTCCTGGCAAACGCTCACGAGAGTGAGTGAGAGAGAGAGAGAGCTGTACATGATGTCATAAGCGCTAATGACCAGACAAGAAACAGGAAGTGGGCTGTATAAGGGATTTACTGGCAGAAAAAAAAAATGTTTTACTATCCAAAGTTAAAGGTAAGAGTGCAGCGCTGGATAAATACCACAAATAATTAAATTGTGTATAATAACAATAAGTGCAATATATACCAGTAAAAATCAATAGTGTTAAATCAAGTGCAAATAATACTGGTAATAACATCTAATAATAGTCCATGTGAAAAAATTCAACTGACAGTGCATAAATACAAAGCACAAAACATAAAATATGAAAAAAATGTGAAAAAAGTATGGTAAAAAAAGTTCATTAGTGAAAAAAAAAAAAATATTTTTTTTTTCACAATATTCACGCACCTAGCGCAATTTTTATTTTTTTAATTTTTATCCAAAGTTAAAACAACAACAACGGCAGAAGATTTAATAGATGGAAAGATTAAAAAAAAAAATGACTGAAGGTCCGCTTTAATAAAGCTCAGTAAAATTATGTAAAAAAAAAATAAAACAAGATTGTCATAAGCGGTCTAATTAAAACATTATTTTTTTTCAATCTCCCCCCCCCCCCCCCCTTTGTTGGCTTATAATAAAAAAAATCTGTGCAGGGGATTTATTAAAACAATTGACCAAATAAGAGATATATGTCTTGCAAATGAGAGTGGCAACCTAGTTCTGCACCGATCGATCGCCCTGGTTCCGAAGGGGTTAAAGTGCCAAAATGAAATTTTAGCAAAATTTTGGGTTGATGATACTTGCAGCGCAGGGTGTCCGGAAAAAATTTAATTTTCTCCTTTTTTAATGTGATATGAGGAAAGGCCACAAGAGGGAGCTATAGTCCAACTGTTTTTACATAAGAAGTAACCATAGGCTACACTTATTAATGGTGACAGTATCCCGCAATATAACTTTGCTTCTGAAAAAAAGATTTCTGTGACAAAAAATGGGTTCATGGTCTGGTTTAAAAAAAAAAAAAAAAACTAAGACAGTGTCCTATATACAGTACATAGTACAGTGCATGTAAGAAGAATACATTAAAGGGGTTGTAAAGGTAAAATTTATTTTTTTAAAAATAACAAACATGTTATACTTACCTTCACTGTGCAGCTCGTTCTGCACAGAGTGGCCCCGAACCTGCTCTTCTGGGGTCCCTCGGCGGCTGTCTCAGCTCCTCCCCGCAAGCATTAACCACCTTAATGCGAGCTCCCTCGCATGGTGGTTAGTGCTTGCGGGCGCGCTCCCGTGATACAGCCGGCGGCTATAGCCCGCTCACTGTATCACTCGGCCCCGCCCCCCCAGCGCGCCGCGTCATCGGATGTGATTGACAGCAGCGCGAGCCAATGGCTGCGCTGCTTCCAATCCATCCACTGTAGCCAATCAGCGGCCAGGGTGAGCGGAGGAATAGATGTCGGGAACGCGAAGCTGACTTTCGAGGCGTCAGGTAAGTAAAACGGGGGGGGGGGGGGGGGCTGGGGGCGGCGGTATTGTCAGAAGTTTTTTCACCTTAATGCATAGAATGCATTAAGGTGAAAACATTTTTACCTTTACAACCCCTTTAATTTATTTTTTTGTTTACAAACTTTTTTTATTTGGTACAAAGAAATAGTACAAAAAGCTTATTGACATATGCCATAAAATGTACAAAGTAATTTCTACAAAAAGGAATAACAATATATATTAAGCGGTTCTTGAATAGAGTATAAATTTATATATAAATATAGCAATTCCTATTATACATTAAACTGTATATTCATATAATACTCTTCGGTGTACTTCAGTATTTAGTAGAATTATTCAGGGTTAAAGAAGAGATTAGCATGATTAAACCATGGGTCCCATTTCTTTGTGTAGAATTGGTTAGTGTTTTGTATTGTGTGGAATATTTTTTCCATTAAATTAATATTGTTAATTCTGGTTTTCAAATGTGAAAGAGGAATTGTGGGGGATTTCCAATGGTATGCTATCAACCAGTGTACAGCAACACATATTGTGTGGATCAATCTCATATTATGTATGGAAAGACCGATGATGGGGGAAAATAGGAGACAGTTATATATAGTGAGGTTTATGTTGTTATTTGAGATTTTGGAGGCAAATTTTTCCAGTTGTTTCCATATCTGAGTAACTCGATCACAATCCCAGAAGATATGAGAAAAGGATCCTCTGAAACATGTATGGGGGGGGGGGGTGTCAGGGAAAATAGCATGAATTTTAACTGGGGTATAATACCACCTTGTGAAAAGTTTGATTGCAGTTTCTTTGATCGTGATTGATCTGGTGCATTTGTGTAAGTTAGAGATACATTTGTCCCAGTTTTCCGTTGTAAATGAGAAATCACATTCTTGTTCCCACTTGAGCATATAGGGAAGTTTGGATTGTTCTGCATTAGATTGGAGTAGATTTCAGATATCAGACCTGCTCTCCTGGGTATTTTTAGACAAATGTTTTCAAAAAATGATGGTGGGAGTGAGTTTACTGTTTGGAAATATGTACTAAAAAAATGTCTAATTTGGAGAAATGTATTAAATTCGGTATTGGGGGTCTGATGTCTAGATTTCAATGAAGAGAATGAAGTGAAGTTGTTGTTTTCTAAAAAAAAATTATAGAGGGATATTAGGTTATTATTTGTCCACCATGAAAAGTCTCGTCTCTCATTGGAGGTAAGGTGGAATTTTGGGTCACCAATAAAAGATGCAAGTGGAGGTGTGTTAGAGGTTAAGTTATATTTTTTGTTATGTAGTTTCCATAATTGATATGAATGTGAGACTCATTGATTAAGGTTGTCTAGGATGTGAGTTGATACTTTATTACCCCATAATATACTTGAGATAGAATTATGGTTGAATGGAGTCTTTTTCAAATCGAACCCATGGGACTTTGGGGTTGGGAATGTGCCATTGTGCTGGTGGCTAGGTAATAAAGCCAGAAGTCTGGGAGACCCAGACCACCATTTTTCTGTGGATTGTGTAATACTGATCTAGATAGACGTGGACGGGAGTCTGACCAGATAAATTTATTGATTTCTGTTTGGAATTTAGTAATAGTTACTTTATTTAATCTGATTGGGAGGGCTCTAAATAGGTATAAGATTTTTGGTAAGATTGTCATCTTAATCGCTGTAATTCGGCCAAGAAACGATATTTTGAAAGATTTCCATAATTTGAGCATCAATCTCATTTTTTGTATTAATGGGGTGTAGTTTTTTGAGGAAAGGTCATTAATATTTGGTGTAAGAAATATACCAAGATAAGGGAGAGAATCCATTGACCATGAGAAATTGAATGAGGAACGTAAGGAGCATAGGTGTGCGCAGCCTATTGCATTAGGGTGTGCACTCCAAAGCTCAAACACTCATGCCTTTCTCTGCAGCCTCAGCTGCACGGACAGTGAATGAATGGGAGGTGCTCTGTGCTGAGCGGCCTCCTGTTCATTCACAAACTGAAGCATAATAAACACAGTTTGTAAGTGTAATGCCCCATACACACGGTCGGATTTTCGAGCGTGTTGTCGGAAATTCCGACCATGTGTGGGCTCCATCGGACATTTTCAATCGGATTTTCCGACACACAAAGTTTGAGAGCAGGATATAAAATTTTCCGACAACAAAATCCGTTGTCGGAAATTCCGATCGTGTGTACACAAATCCGACAGACAAAGTGCCACGCATGCTCAGAATAAATAAAGAGATGAAAGCTATTGGCTACTGCCCCGTTTATAGTCCCGACGTACGTGTTTTACGTGACCGCGTTCAGAGCGATCGGATTTTCCGACAACTTTGTGTGACCGTGTGTATGCAAGTTTGAGCCAACATCCGTCGTAAAAAAATCCTAGGATTTTGTTGTCGGAATGTCCGAACAAAGTCCGACCGTGTGTACGCCCTATTAGAAAAAGAAGGGGCTGGTAAATTATATATTGATTAGCCCCATCCCCTACTCTCCGTCCTGAAACATCCCCTGCAGTAGGGGGAAGCCCCAGCAGTAAGGGGAATCAGCACCACACAGAGTGATTAGGGTGTGCCCAGGCACACCTGGCACACCCCCTGCGCACACCTATGGTAAGGAGTCTAATTGGGATGATGGGATGTTAATTGGCATTCCTATAGATTTGGTGACATTCACTGTTAGGCCAGATAGTGAGGCAAATGTTTTAAGAGTATGTAGTAAATTTGGTAAAGCAATATTGGGTTGTGTGAGGGATAATACCATGTCGTCCGCATACATACTCAATTTATAGGTATTATTGTTAGAGTTATAACCTTTTATATCTGGGTTGTGCAGTATTGCTGTAGCTAAGGGTTCAAGCGCTAATGTGAATAATAAGGGAGATAGGGGACAACCCTGTCTTGTTCCTCTGCCTAGTCTGAAAAAGTCTGAATTACAGCCTGGTAATCTAATCCTAGTAGACGGGTTATGATAAAGAGCGTGAAAGGCGTGGAGAAATTCTCCTAAGAAGCCGTATCTTTTCAGAACTAAGTCAAGGAAATCC
Source organism: Aquarana catesbeiana (assembly GCF_042186555.1). NCBI lineage: Eukaryota > Metazoa > Chordata > Amphibia > Anura > Ranidae > Aquarana > Aquarana catesbeiana. The sequence goes on from NC_133331.1 coordinate 11,557,327, forward strand.
CAGGATACACTATCGAATGTTTCATTGATATCGAGACTAAGAAGTAAAACAGATTTGGAGTTGATATTTGCGTCTTGTATTATGTTAGTGGCTAATCTAATGTTGTCTGTAATTTGTCTACCAGGTATGAACCCTGATCGGTAGGGGGAGATTAGTGAGGGAATTATTAATGCAAGTCTATTGGATAATAATCTACAGAATATCTTAAGGTCATTGTTTATTACAGAAATTGGTCTGTAGTTTTGTGGCAATGTGTGGTCTTTGTTTGGTTTTGGGATAAGAGACATATTTGCAAGAAGCATTTCTTCTGGGAACTGTTCTCCTTTAAGAATGTTGTTATATAATTTTGCTAAATTTGGTGTTAATAATTGTTGATATTGTTTATAATAGAATTAGGTGAAACCATCTGGGCCCGGAGCTGAGTTTTTTTTTTAAGGGATTTTATTATATGATGTATTTCCTCCTCTGTGCATGGGGCGTTTAAAGCTTCTATTTGTGTTTGGGTTAGCTTTGGAAATGGGATTTTCTCCAACCAGGACATTGCTGTGGGCGGGATCGATGATTTAGGAGCTGAAAGTAGGTCAGAGTAGAATTTTTTTAAAGATAGATAATATTTCTTGTGGATGAGTGACTAGTTGGTTTGAGTTATTTTTAAGTTTATATACAGGGGTGGGTTTTATAGATTGGTTAAGCTTGCGGGCAAACATTGAAGAATATGCATTACTTGACAGGAAAAATTTTGCTTTTGACCATCTAAGGGACTTTTCCGCTTTATATGTGAGTAATGAGTCTAATTCATTGCGTTTTTGGGATATTAATGTATATATGTTTGGGTCAGAAGAATACATTAATTTAAAGGGAATGTATTGTGGTTTTGTTCCTTTTTTTCTTTTTATTTATGGGTTGGAAAAAAAAATGTTTTTTTTTAAAATTAAATATTATTATATATAAATATTAGATATGAATATTTAGGATTTTTTACCTGCCAGCAGGTGGAGCTTTAGGTTCCTTTTTTTTTAAATGAAATATTATCATATATGAATATTTTGTCTTTTTTACCCGCCAGCAGGTGGAGCTTTAGGTTCCTTTTTTTTTTTTTAATTAAATATTATTACATATGAATATTTAGGCTTTTTTATCCGTCAGCAGGTGGAGCTTTAGGTTCCTTTTCAAATTTTCCATCTTCTCCTTCCCACTGTAAAAAAAATTCTAATTAAAGGGCCAGTTTACTGTCCTTTAGACTTTAGGGGGGTCCGGACTATGGCCAGTGGGAGAAGAAAATGTCCCGACATCAGTGGGAGGAAACAATGCCTCAGGCATGGTGGTCAATGGGAGTAAATATTTGCACCAAAAAAATCCAAACCTACATTGTAGTCTCAACGATCACATTTTTTTTTTTTTTTAATTAAATATTATTACATGTGAATATTTAGGCTTTTTTACCCGCCAGCATGTGAAGCTTTAGGTTCCTTTTTTTTTTTAATTAAATATGATTACATATGAATATTTAGGCTTTTTTACCCGTCAGCAGGTGAAGCTTTAGGTTCCTTTTTTTTTTTTTTATTAAATATTATTATATATGAATATTTAGGCTTTTTTACCTGCCAGCATGTGAAGCTTTAGGTTCCTTTTTTTTAAAAAAATTAAATATTATTACATATGAATATTTAGGCTTTTTTTTTACCCGCCAGCAGGTGGAGCTTTAGGTTCCTTTTTTTTTAATGAAATATTATTATATATGAATATTTAGGCTTTTTTACCTGCCAGCAGGTGGAGCTTTAGGTTCCTTTTTTTTTTTTTATTAAATATTATTACATATGAATATTTAGGCTTTTTTTACCCGCCAGCAGGTGGAGCTTTAGGTTCTTTTTTTTTTTATTTAAATATTATTTTATATGAATATTTAGGCTTTTTTACCTGCCAGCATGTGAAGCTTTAGGTTCCTTTTTTTAAAAAAAATTAAATATTATTACATATGAATATTTAGGCTTTTTTTTTACCCGCCAGCAGGTGGAGCTTTAGGTTCCTTTTTTTTTAATGAAATATTATTATATATGAATATTTAGGCTTTTTTACCTGCCAGCAGGTGGAGCTTTAGGTTCCTTTTTTTTTTTTATTAAATATTATTACATATGAATATTTAGGCTTTTTTTTTACCCGCCAGCAGGTGGAGCTTTAGGTTCTTTTTTTTTTTTATTTAAATATTATTATATATGAATATTTAGGCTTTTTTACCTGCCAGCATGTGAAGCTTTAGGTTCCTTTTTTTTTAAAAAAATTAAATATAATTACATATGAATATTTAGGCTTTTTTTTACCCCCCAGCAGGTGGAGCTTTAGGTTCCTTTTTTTTTAATGAAATATTATTATATATGAATATTTAGGCTTTTTTACCCGCCAGCAGGTGGAGCTTTAGGTTCCTTTTTTTTTTTTTAATTAAATATTATTACATATGAATATTTAGGCTTTTTTATCCGTCAGCAGGTGGAGCTTTAGGTTCCTTTTCAAATTTTCCATCTTCTCCTTCCCACTGTAAAAAAAATTCTAATTAAAGGGCCAGTTTACTGTCCTTTAGACTTTAGGGGGGTCCGGACTATGGCCAGTGGGAGAAGAAAATGTCCCGACATCAGTGGGAGGAAACAATGCCTCAGGCATGGTGGTCAATGGGAGTAAATATTTGCACCAAAAAAATCCAAACCTACATTGTAGTCTCAACGATCACATTTTTTTTTTTTTTTAATTAAATATTATTACATGTGAATATTTAGGCTTTTTTACCCGCCAGCATGTGAAGCTTTAGGTTCCTTTTTTTTTTTAATTAAATATGATTACATATGAATATTTAGGCTTTTTTACCCGTCAGCAGGTGAAGCTTTAGGTTCCTTTTTTTTTTTTTTATTAAATATTATTATATATGAATATTTAGGCTTTTTTACCTGCCAGCATGTGAAGCTTTAGGTTCCTTTTTTTTAAAAAAATTAAATATTATTACATATGAATATTTAGGCTTTTTTTTTACCCGCCAGCAGGTGGAGCTTTAGGTTCCTTTTTTTTTAATGAAATATTATTATATATGAATATTTAGGCTTTTTTACCTGCCAGCAGGTGGAGCTTTAGGTTCCTTTTTTTTTTTTTATTAAATATTATTACATATGAATATTTAGGCTTTTTTTACCCGCCAGCAGGTGGAGCTTTAGGTTCTTTTTTTTTTTATTTAAATATTATTTTATATGAATATTTAGGCTTTTTTACCTGCCAGCATGTGAAGCTTTAGGTTCCTTTTTTTAAAAAAAATTAAATATTATTACATATGAATATTTAGGCTTTTTTTTTTACCCGCCAGCAGGTGGAGCTTTAGGTTCCTTTTTTTTTAATGAAATATTATTATATATGAATATTTAGGCTTTTTTACCTGCCAGCAGGTGGAGCTTTAGGTTCCTTTTTTTTTTTTTATTAAATATTATTACATATGAATATTTAGGCTTTTTTTTTACCCGCCAGCAGGTGGAGCTTTAGGTTCTTTTTTTTTTTTATTTAAATATTATTATATATGAATATTTAGGCTTTTTTACCTGCCAGCATGTGAAGCTTTAGGTTCCTTTTTTTTTAAAAAAATTAAATATAATTACATATGAATATTTAGGCTTTTTTTTACCCCCCAGCAGGTGGAGCTTTAGGTTCCTTTTTTTTTAATGAAATATTATTATATATGAATATTTAGGCTTTTTTACCCGCCAGCAGGTGGAGCTTTAGGTTCCTTTTTTTTTTTTTAATTAAATATTATTACATATGAATATTTAGGCTTTTTTATCCGTCAGCAGGTGGAGCTTTAGGTTCCTTTTCAAATTTTCCATCTTCTCCTTCCCACTGTAAAAAAAATTCTAATTAAAGGGCCAGTTTACTGTCCTTTAGACTTTAGGGGGGTCCGGACTATGGCCAGTGGGAGAAGAAAATGTCCCGACATCAGTGGGAGGAAACAATGCCTCAGGCATGGTGGTCAATGGGAGTAAATATTTGCACCAAAAAAATCCAAACCTACATTGTAGTCTCAACGATCACATTTTTTTTTTTTTTTAATTAAATATTATTACATGTGAATATTTAGGCTTTTTTACCCGCCAGCATGTGAAGCTTTAGGTTCCTTTTTTTTTTTAATTAAATATGATTACATATGAATATTTAGGCTTTTTTACCCGTCAGCAGGTGAAGCTTTAGGTTCCTTTTTTTTTTTTTTTATTAAATATTATTATATATGAATATTTAGGCTTTTTTACCTGCCAGCATGTGAAGCTTTAGGTTCCTTTTTTTTAAAAAAATTAAATATTATTACATATGAATATTTAGGCTTTTTTTTTACCCGCCAGCAGGTGGAGCTTTAGGTTCCTTTTTTTTTAATGAAATATTATTATATATGAATATTTAGGCTTTTTTACCTGCCAGCAGGTGGAGCTTTAGGTTCCTTTTTTTTTTTTTATTAAATATTATTACATATGAATATTTAGGCTTTTTTTACCCGCCAGCAGGTGGAGCTTTAGGTTCTTTTTTTTTTTATTTAAATATTATTTTATATGAATATTTAGGCTTTTTTACCTGCCAGCATGTGAAGCTTTAGGTTCCTTTTTTTAAAAAAAATTAAATATTATTACATATGAATATTTAGGCTTTTTTTTTTACCCGCCAGCAGGTGGAGCTTTAGGTTCCTTTTTTTTTAATGAAATATTATTATATATGAATATTTAGGCTTTTTTACCTGCCAGCAGGTGGAGCTTTAGGTTCCTTTTTTTTTTTTTATTAAATATTATTACATATGAATATTTAGGCTTTTTTTTTACCCGCCAGCAGGTGGAGCTTTAGGTTCTTTTTTTTTTTAATTTAAATATTATTATATATGAATATTTAGGCTTTTTTACCTGCCAGCATGTGAAGCTTTAGGTTCCTTTTTTTTTTAAAAAATTAAATATAATTACATATGAATATTTAGGCTTTTTTTTACCCCCCAGCAGGTGGAGCTTTAGGTTCCTTTTTTTTTAATGAAATATTATTATATATGAATATTTAGGCTTTTTTACCCGCCAGCAGGTGGAGCTTTAGGTTCCTTTTTTTTTTTTTAATTAAATATTATTACATATGAATATTTAGGCTTTTTTATCCGTCAGCAGGTGGAGCTTTAGGTTCCTTTTCAAATTTTCCATCTTCTCCTTCCCACTGTAAAAAAAATTCTAATTAAAGGGCCAGTTTACTGTCCTTTAGACTTTAGGGGGGTCCGGACTATGGCCAGTGGGAGAAGAAAATGTCCCGACATCAGTGGGAGGAAACAATGCCTCAGGCATGGTGGTCAATGGGAGTAAATATTTGCACCAAAAAAATCCAAACCTACATTGTAGTCTCAACGATCACATTTTTTTTTTTTTTAATTAAATATTATTACATGTGAATATTTAGGCTTTTTTACCCGCCAGCATGTGAAGCTTTAGGTTCCTTTTTTTTTTTAATTAAATATGATTACATATGAATATTTAGGCTTTTTTACCCGTCAGCAGGTGAAGCTTTAGGTTCCTTTTTTTTTTTTTTATTAAATATTATTATATATGAATATTTAGGCTTTTTTACCTGCCAGCATGTGAAGCTTTAGGTTCCTTTTTTTTAAAAAAATTAAATTTCCTGACAGACTCCATGGCAGCCTACGTATGGGTTAATCCCGCCTCTCATACCTCATAGGACCCCACTCCCATAAATCTTTGCTTCTAGACAGAGACTGTGTTCCTTTTTTGTCCTCCTCCTAGGACCAAGGTGTATCTTACCTTATGAAAGTTTTGTTGATCCAGTCCTGGTGGTTCGCACGTTTTAATGATGGCGGTGTCTTATTGAGGTCCAGCTTCCCCAGCTATTAGCAGGGCGGACATACGGGGTGCACTCTGATGCCTGGAAGAGCTGATTGTACCGGCCATTGGCTGGGAAGCGGCATTGCGGCCAAACGTCCCAGCTATTAGCGGGAGGCCTCCTTCATGATTACCCCGGGCGTGCGGTGAGCGCTCCTCTTGCTCCCATTTCCAGGATGGATCCCCTCAGGTGCCGTGGTAATGTATGCTCTTCTGTTTTTGAGTTTGGCAGCCTGTTGTGTGTGTTGTCTTGTCTTTTAAATTGCTTCCTAGTGGCCATGGCGGCTGGGACGCATCTGCGTTCCAGTCCGCCGCTTCCCCGCTCCGACTGCGCAGCTGCGAAGTCTCGATTGAGATCGAGGCTTGGTTCGCGCCTGCGCAGTCCGCGCGTGATGACGGCGACTGCGCATGCGCGCGAGCGCCGTGGAGCGGCGTCGGTCACAGCGTAGGGACGCTGTGGCCGCGATGACGTCATCACAGGCGGCAGATTCAAATAGCTGTCACATACAGCTATGGTTTGGGTTGCTCTTTCGCTTAGGCAGCGGCTTCCCTGTGTCCATCTCTCTGGCTTCTGAGGTAAGGAGCTTTGCTGTACCTTCCTGTGTCTAGGTCTCTTTCTCCAAATAGGGGAAAGAGAAAGCTGAAAGTATACATAGTTATTTGTCTCTTATTGATTGTTTGCAGTCTTTTGTTTCTGTCGCCATGGATGTGTCACCGCCCCCTTGTGGCCAACCCTTACACCGCAGGTAGGATGAAGTATTTTTATTTTCATTCTGCCTGTATTGGTTGGGGTACTATTTAGGAACAAAGTATTCTTTTTCTCCCCTGCAGCCCTTCTAGGTCTGAACCACAGTTATCGGCACATAAAGAAAAGGACCAGTCTAGGTCTCATCATCACCAGTCTACGTCGGGTTCTAGACGTACTAGGTCATCTTCCAGACACCGCAAAGAGGGGTCAAGGTCTAAATCTAACCATCATTCCCCCCGCCATTCCAGCCGCCCTGAGAGGAGAGCTTGCTGGGGATGTAAAACTCAGGTCCCAGAGGGTAAATCTCTCTGTGAGTTGTGCTTTTCAAGAGCCACGAAGGAGAGAGGGGCTGAGGACCAGCAAGTGGAGGCTCTGGTCAGGAAAGTGGTCCAAGAATCTCTTAACAAGGCAGATTTTGACCGGGCAGTAATTCCTCCTTCTGTTATAGCTCCAGTTGCTGAAGAAATTGAGTCCGAAGTTCCAGGCCCATCTCATCATAGTCTCTCTTTTAGCGGTTCCTCGGACAGCGAAGCAGAGATAATTGAACCTGGGGCTGGTTTTGACTTCTCCCTGGTTCCCCAGCTGGTCAGAGCGGTTAAAGACGCATTGAGATGGGAAGAACCAGTAGAAGCACCCTCTAAACAGAGGAAATACTTTAAACACCTTAAGAAGGATCGCCCGAACTTCCCCTTCCTGGGTGAACTGGGTGAAATCATCTCGGATGAATGGGGTAAAGTTGATAGGGAAAACTCCTCGATTTCCAAGGTTGCAAAGATGTACCCTTTCAAGAATGATGAAGTAAAACATCTTGAATCAGCCCCCCTTGTCGATGCAGCTCTTATGAGGCTGGTGAGACATGTTACGCTACCTCTAGAGGATACCGTCTCTTTCAAGGATGGTCTGGAGAGGAAGATTGATACGGACTTAAAACGTATCTATATCACGGCAGGGATGGCTTGTAAACCGGCTCTGGCCCTTGCAGCTTTGTCAAAAGCTATGGAATCTTGGACGGATGATGTTGGTGCAGCTCTAGGAAGTGTGTCTGAGGACTTATTCAAGAGATCTCCAGTACATGAGCTGAAGCTGGCTTCGGTCTTCCTGGGAGAAGCATCCATCGACATTATTCGTCTCGTGGCACGTGTCATGCTTTCATCAGTTACAGCAAAACGTGCCCTCTGGTTACGTCCATGGGTTGCAGACCCTGCCTCTAAGCAGGCCTGGTGCAGGATTCCTTTCGAAGGCTCCTCACTCTTCGGAAACAAACTGGATTCTGCTATCTCCCGTGCTACTGGGGGCAAGTCAGGATTCTTACCCCAGGACCGTCGCATCCTTAATCAAAGAAGGACTCAACCGGGAGAGAAGTCACCTAGTTCCGACACAAGCTCTAGTGTTCCTCGGAGCCCTATTCAACACAGTGGAGAGCACCATCTCTCTTCCTTTGGAGAAGATTCCGGTAATTCGAGAGAGAATTCGCCTAGCATTGTCAGCAACTCTCCTCAGAGCCTCTCAAAATAATCGGCACTATGGTAGCCACAGCCCCCATGGTGAGGTGGGCGCAGTGGAGAATGCGGCCCTTTCAGAAGGGTTTTCTCCAGCAATGGGATCCAGGGTCTCGAGACCATCTGGTGCGGGTAACCACCTCCATGCGGGAGGGCCTCCCCTGGTGGCTGCTACGGAAGAACCTCCTCAATTGTCACTCCATAGCACCTGTCTCCTGGATTACAGTGACAACGGATGCGAGCAACAGAGGATGGGGCGCTCTCTGTCTGACGGAGATAGCCCAAGGCAGGTGGGACTTCCCATCCCAAGGGATAGTCTCAAATGTCCTGGAGCTCAGAGCTGCCTTCCGTGCCCTTCAAGCCTTTCTCCATCTGATATCAGGAGCCTCAGTCCTCCTAAGACTGGACAACACGACCGCAGTATCATACATCAAGAGACAGGGGGGCACCCGCAGTCTCTCCTTACTGAGGGAAGTAAGCCCGATCATGTCCTGGGCCCAGACGAACTTAACAAATCTATCCGCTGTTTATCTCCCAGGAATTCAGAATGTCCAAGCAGACTTCCTTTCAAGAGTCACCCTGGACAACAACGAGTGGTCCCTCCACGCCGAAGTTTTCGATTGGCTCCTGTCTCTAGGGATGATGCCGGAAGTGGACCTGTTTGCATCCCCATGCAATTTCAAGCTGGGAAAATATTACACGAGGTGTCGCTGTCCCCAGGCCTTCGGAGTGGATGCCCTGACGGACCAGTGGAAATTCCACAGGGCCTATGCCTTTCCCCCAGTTCCAGTCATTCTTCGTTTCCTTTCGAGGCTCAGGTGGGAGAATGTCGAGGTGCTGGCAGTTGTTCCGTTCTGGCCCAACAGGCCATGGTTTCCTCTCCTGATGCAGCTCAGTTACCGAGAGCCGGTTCCTCTCCCATCCAGACCAGATCTCCTGCTGCAGGGAGCGTCTCTTCACCCTTGTCCATCCCAGCTCCATCTGATGGCTTGGTGGTTGAGAGGAGAAGGTTGGAAGCACTAGGTTGTCCAAGTACAGCTATTGCTACTTTGTTGAATGCCAGAAGAGCGGGCACCAACAGAGTGTATCAGAGGATTTGGGCGAAGTTTGCGGATTATGTGATTTCCACCAATGGATCCTGTAGTAATCCAAGGATTCAGGACGTTCTAGGTTTTCTACAAACTGGCCTGGATCTGTCCCTATCGGTGAGTTCCTTGCGGGTCCAGATTTCTGCAATCTCAGCCTTTACAGGCATATCATGGGCCAGACACCCCCCTTACTAGGCAGTTCTTCAAGGGAGCAATGAGGCTTAGGCCTCAGAAAAGACCAAGATTCTCTAAATGGGATCTTCCTCTCGTCTTGGATTTCTTCTCAGAAAAGGAGATACGGCATATGGATCAGTCATCAATTAGAGAGCTTTCTCTCAAAGTGGTCTTTCTAGTGGCCATAACATCGGCCAAGAGAGTTTCTGAAGTTGGATCCCTAGGATACAAAGAACCTTTTCTTACCTTCTTCCCAGACCGGGTAGTCTTGATCCCCATGTTAGGATCGAATCCTAAAGTAACAACCATCTTCCATGAAAATCAGGAGATTGTCCTCCCTACTTTCAGATCCACTGAGGACTCTAATGTTCACCCTCTAGATGTTGGGCAGGTTCTGAAACAATACCTAGAAGCCACAGCCTCTTTCCGCCAGTCTGATTATCTGTTTGTGCTTTTTCACGGCAAGAACAAGGGTTTACGGGCTTCCTCTAGAACCATCGCATCATGGATCGTTCAAGCTATCCAATGGGCATACAGGTCTAAGGGTTTGGCTCCTCCGGAGGCGGTAACCGCTCATTCTACCAGGAGCGTCTCTACATCATGGGCAGCATCCCGACATGCGTCTCCAGATGTAATCTGTAAAGCGGCCTCATGGTCATCAATTAACACTTTTATGACACACTATTGTGTAGAACCGGCTTCTTTGTCTACGGTTAAATTTGGTTTGCACGTATTATCTGTTGATGGTGCCAATTAAACCTTTTTTTCTTTAAACCAGCAATTGCCCACCCGGGTGTGTATGGCTAGTTATTTCCCATACGTAGGCTGCCATGGAGTCTGTCAGGAAAACGGAAAATTTATATCAAATACTTACCGTAATTTTCCTTTCCTGATGGACTCCATGGCAGCAGGAGTTCCCTCCCAGTTGCTGGAGTAGGCTAAGTTACGGAACACAGTCTCTGTCTAGAAGCAAAGATTTATGGGAGTGGGGTCCTATGAGGTATGAGAGGCGGGATTAACCCATACGTAGGCTGCCATGGAGTCCATCAGGAAAGGAAAATTACGGTAAGTATTTGATATAAATTTTCCGTTATTATTACATATGAATATTTAGGCTTTTTTTTTACCCGCCAGCAGGTGGAGCTTTAGGTTCCTTTTTTTTTAATGAAATATTATTATATATGAATATTTAGGCTTTTTTACCTGCCAGCAGGTGGAGCTTTAGGTTCCTTTTTTTTTTTTTATTAAATATTATTACATATGAATATTTAGGCTTTTTTTACCCGCCAGCAGGTGGAGCTTTAGGTTCTTTTTTTTTTTATTTAAATATTATTTTATATGAATATTTAGGCTTTTTTACCTGCCAGCATGTGAAGCTTTAGGTTCCTTTTTTTAAAAAAAATTAAATATTATTACATATGAATATTTAGGCTTTTTTTTTACCCGCCAGCAGGTGGAGCTTTAGGTTCCTTTTTTTTTAATGAAATATTATTATATATGAATATTTAGGCTTTTTTACCTGCCAGCAGGTGGAGCTTTAGGTTCCTTTTTTTTTTTTATTAAATATTATTACATATGAATATTTAGGCTTTTTTTTACCCGCCAGCAGGTGGAGCTTTAGGTTCTTTTTTTTTTTTATTTAAATATTATTATATATGAATATTTAGGCTTTTTTACCTGCCAGCATGTGAAGCTTTAGGTTCCTTTTTTTTTAAAAAAATTAAATATAATTACATATGAATATTTAGGCTTTTTTTTACCCCCCAGCAGGTGGAGCTTTAGGTTCCTTTTTTTTTAATGAAATATTATTATATATGAATATTTAGGCTTTTTTACCCGCCAGCAGGTGGAGCTTTAGGTTCCTTTTTTTTTTTTTAATTAAATATTATTACATATGAATATTTAGGCTTTTTTATCCGTCAGCAGGTGGAGCTTTAGGTTCCTTTTCAAATTTTCCATCTTCTCCTTCCCACTGTAAAAAAAATTCTAATTAAAGGGCCAGTTTACTGTCCTTTAGACTTTAGGGGGGTCCGGACTATGGCCAGTGGGAGAAGAAAATGTCCCGACATCAGTGGGAGGAAACAATGCCTCAGGCATGGTGGTCAATGGGAGTAAATATTTGCACCAAAAAAATCCAAACCTACATTGTAGTCTCAACGATCACATTTTTTTTTTTTTTTAATTAAATATTATTACATGTGAATATTTAGGCTTTTTTACCCGCCAGCATGTGAAGCTTTAGGTTCCTTTTTTTTTTTAATTAAATATGATTACATATGAATATTTAGGCTTTTTTACCCGTCAGCAGGTGAAGCTTTAGGTTCCTTTTTTTTTTTTTTATTAAATATTATTATATATGAATATTTAGGCTTTTTTACCTGCCAGCATGTGAAGCTTTAGGTTCCTTTTTTTTAAAAAAATTAAATATTATTACATATGAATATTTAGGCTTTTTTTTTACCCGCCAGCAGGTGGAGCTTTAGGTTCCTTTTTTTTTAATGAAATATTATTATATATGAATATTTAGGCTTTTTTACCTGCCAGCAGGTGGAGCTTTAGGTTCCTTTTTTTTTTTTATTAAATATTATTACATATGAATATTTAGGCTTTTTTTACCCGCCAGCAGGTGGAGCTTTAGGTTCTTTTTTTTTTTATTTAAATATTATTTTATATGAATATTTAGGCTTTTTTACCTGCCAGCATGTGAAGCTTTAGGTTCCTTTTTTTAAAAAAAATTAAATATTATTACATATGAATATTTAGGCTTTTTTTTTACCCGCCAGCAGGTGGAGCTTTAGGTTCCTTTTTTTTTAATGAAATATTATTATATATGAATATTTAGGCTTTTTTACCTGCCAGCAGGTGGAGCTTTAGGTTCCTTTTTTTTTTTTTATTAAATATTATTACATATGAATATTTAGGCTTTTTTTTACCCGCCAGCAGGTGGAGCTTTAGGTTCTTTTTTTTTTTTATTTAAATATTATTATATATGAATATTTAGGCTTTTTTACCTGCCAGCATGTGAAGCTTTAGGTTCCTTTTTTTTTAAAAAAATTAAATATAATTACATATGAATATTTAGGCTTTTTTTTACCCCCCAGCAGGTGGAGCTTTAGGTTCCTTTTTTTTTAATGAAATATTATTATATATGAATATTTAGGCTTTTTTACCCGCCAGCAGGTGGAGCTTTAGGTTCCTTTTTTTTTTTTTAATTAAATATTATTACATATGAATATTTAGGCTTTTTTATCCGTCAGCAGGTGGAGCTTTAGGTTCCTTTTCAAATTTTCCATCTTCTCCTTCCCACTGTAAAAAAAATTCTAATTAAAGGGCCAGTTTACTGTCCTTTAGACTTTAGGGGGGTCCGGACTATGGCCAGTGGGAGAAGAAAATGTCCCGACATCAGTGGGAGGAAACAATGCCTCAGGCATGGTGGTCAATGGGAGTAAATATCTGCACCAAAAAAATCCAAACCTACATTGTAGTCTCAACGATCACATTAAACAAACAAGAAAAAACTCAAAATTACAAAAAAAAAACCCGCAAAATCCACAAACCACGGGCCTTATTTTTTTTTACTCATAATTTTGCTTTTGTTTAACCACTTAAACCCCCTTCCTGACCAGGCCAACAAAATTGACGTCCTTTTTTTCCCACAAATAGAGCTTTCTTTTGCTGTTTTTTTTTTTGCGCTTTAAACAGAAAAAGATTTCAATTTTGAAAAAACACAATATTTTACTTTTTGCTATAATAAATATCCAAAAAAAAAATAAAAATTGTCTTCTTCAGTTTAGGCCAATATGTATTCTTCTACATATTTTTAGTTTAAAAAAAATTGCAATAAGTGTATATTGATAGTTTTCTTTACTAGTATCGGCGGCGATCAGTGATTTTTAGCGGGACTGCGACCTTGCGGCGGACAGATCGGACACTTTTGACACTTTTCTGGGACCAGTGACATTTATACAGCGATCAGAGCTAAAAATACTTACTAATCACAGTATAAATGTCACTGGCAGGGAAGGGGTTAACACTAGGGGGGCGATCAAGGGGTTAAGTGTTCCATAGGGAGGTGTTTCTAACTGTGGGGGGGGGAGGGGACTGACTGGGAGTAGAGAGAGATCGCTGTTCCTGATCACTAGGAACAGACGATCTCTCTTTACTTCCCTGACAGAACGGGGATCTGTCTGTTTTACATTGACAGATCCCCATTCTGGCTCTCTGAGGAGCGATCGTGGGTCGTCGGCGGACATTGCAGCCGCCGGCCACGCAAATCGGCTGCGCCGACGCGGGCATGCGCCCCATATAGCCCTTAAAGCGGCCGCCGTACAGCTGCAGTATAACGGCGGCGGCTCGTCGGCAAGTAGTTAATGCGATTATTGAGCACATAATTCAGGGTTTGTTTCTGACTGGTGGAATTTCGATATTTGAGCCTTTATGCCTTGATTCAGCTTATAATGTTTTGAGTCCAATTCAGTGGGAGTAAAAAAAAAAAAAAAAAAATATATATATATATATATATATATATATATATATAGCACCGGTGGTCAGTATGAGGAATAGTGTCCCATCAGTGGGAGGAATAGTGCCCCATCTTTGGTGTCAGTGGGAGGAATAGTGTCCTGTCATTGGTATCAGTGGGAGGAATAGTGCCCCATCACTGGTGTCAGTGGGAGGAATAGTGTCCTGTCATTGGTATCAGTGGGAGGAATAGTGCCCCATCAGTGGTATCAGTGGGAGGAATAGTGCCCCATCATTGGTGTCAGTGGGAGGAATAGTGCCCCATCATTGGTGTCAGTGGGAGGAATAGTGCCCCATCATTGGTGTCAGTGGGAGGAATAGTGCCCCATCAGTGGTGTCAGTGGGAGGAATAGTGCCCCATCATTGGTATCAGTGGGAGGAATAGTGCCCCATCATTGGTGTCAGTGGGAGGAATAGTGCCCCATCAGTGGTGTCAGTGGGAGGAATAGTGCCCCATCATTGGTGTCAGTGGGAGGAATAGTGTCCCATCATTGGTATCAGTGGGAGGAATAGTGCCCCATCAGTGGTGTCAGTGGGAGGAATAGTGCCCCATCATTGGTGTCAGTGGGAGGAATAGTGTCCCATCATTGGTATCCGTGGGAGGAATAGTGCCCCATTATTGGTGTCGGTGGGAGAAAATCAGTCCCTTGGCCTTGCACTGCTGATTGGAAACTTTTAACCCAAATGTACAGCTGACCTTTCAATGTCCCTCTTTTTCTACTGCACTATTTTTATCTTCTTCAGAAATAAACAAGAAATACAATGTATGTGTAGATTTAAAAAGGATTCCGAACAAACAAAAAAAAAAAAAATATATATATATATATATATCTTGTGTAAACTGTATAAATATCATATATATATATAATATTTATACAGTATATGTAGTTCAGGGTTTGTTTTCATTAGCGATTTATAATAATTCTGATATTACAGTAACACATTCTATTTGGGTGTCAGGCTTTGTTTTGGACACCGGGGGGCAGTGTTTGTTTTTTTTTCACTCGCCGACACTTTTTATTTTCCTGCACAAATCTCTACAAAAAAACGGCTAATTTAATGAGTGACCTATAAAACATTTGTTTAGTTGAGTCGTTTTAATATGTTTCCAGTCAAGGAAACAAAATAAGTTACATGCAACCATTAAAACAAATAAAGGCGGCTCCGATAAGGTCGGATGAAAAACAGCCGAAAATATAAACATCTGTTTAGAAAAAAGTAATTTTGGTGGGAGATTTAATGGAGGCGATTTATGTTCTTTATAAATCTGTCTTTTGCCGCACACTTTGTAATCGGAAGGTCACACAGAGCACATTCGGCAGGTAAAACACCAGGCAGAGCTGTATGGGGGGGGGGGGGGGGGGGATGGGGAATTATGACCTTGTATAAATTCCTGACAACTAGAAAGACGTGAAAATAAGTAAAGTCAACATAAATAATGGGATTTATATCGAACGTTTTATAATTTACCATTAAAGGAGCAGTAGCCGTTTTTGAGACTTACGCGTTGCTAGCAATCCCGAGGCCGGGGATGGTATTTGAAGTCTTCCGGTTATATCTACTACACTCCAAGGGGTCCATTTTTGAAGAATTTGCATAGCTATTCATCTGGTGAAACGGCATGTACGTTCGTTCGGTGTGACGTAATGAGCTTTTGTGAGAATGGGGCGAAATCGAATGTTCCTAGAGGGTTTTTTGTGTTATAGAGAATGGCGCGATCAATGTAAAGGGAAATGCTAATACATGTAAGTTGATACTTTGTAATAAAACAATTCACTTCCAAAGGCTTAACCCACACAAGGCCCGCGGGCAGAACCTGGGCCCTCCAGGCCATTTCATGTGGCCCTCACACCTCGCCCGCAGCTGTGGCTCCACCCCCACCTTGTCTCAGCACAGTTGGCAGTAAAGAGGAGGACAGAACTCCTCCTCCCAGATCCTGGGCTTTTCTGGGCACCTGCAGAGAGGCTTGTCTCTGAAACACATCCCCCCCCCAACCAACAAATCTCATCAGCATAGAGGAGGACAGAACTCCTCCTACAAATCCTGCACCTCTCAGTGCAGCCACAGCACCCCTTAATCTCCACCTCCCCTGCTCTCAGCATTCAGCAGACTCTGGCAGCTGACTCCAGCTCTCCTCTGGTCCTCCTCCAGACTCACTTTCTACTTCCCAGCTTCACTCCCAGCAGCTGCACAAGGTAAGGGGGGGGTGCACTGTGATGTAAGGGAGGGGGGGGGACTCTTGATTTCTGATGGTGGTGGGGGGAGGGGGGGCTCTTGACATCTGATGTAAGGGAAGGGGGGGAGGTGGAGTGCTCAGGACATCTAGTTTTACATATACTACCCGGCCCTTTGGGGGCGACCCATAATGCTGATGCAGCCCTTCCTTCTCTGAGCTGGCCACTCAGCTGTCGGCTAATTGCCAGCTCCCATCTCTCTCCACAGTTACTCAGCTGTTGATGATCCTGCTCGTCAGTCCTGCCAACTTAAGCCGTCCAGTCCAGAGGAGCTCTGCCTTCACCTTGGTCAACATCACAGAGACGATCTCCTGCGATCCTGTTCAAGACTTGCTTTGCTGACATCGCTTCTGGCTCCAGATCCTGCTTTGCTGTTCCACTATATTGATCCCTGACTTCTGGCTTGGCTGACTATCCGTTCCGGTTACTGAACTTTGGCTATGTTTTGACTACGCTTGTTCTTTTTACTTTTATTATTAAACAAGTGTGATTTAACTGTACGTCTTTCTCGGTCTGATTCCATGGCTTCTGACAGCCCGTAATGAAATTCACCCCTGGCTTAACCTCTTGCTGACCTTGCTCACGGTAGAGGTTTGGCGGCGCGGACGCGCCCGCCCCCTGCTGACTCGTGCTGCGAATGGACACAGCAACAAGATTGTCAGCAGATTTCAGCCAATAAATTTATGGCTGAAACCTGCTGAGCGGCTGTGGCCAATCACAGCACAGAGTCCTGTGTTGACAAACACACAGAACTCTGTGCAGAGGCCGTGATCTGTTTGTTTCTTCTCCCTGAAATGAAGTTCAGGGAGAAAAAGCAGACAGATCTGATAGTAAAAGCAGCAAATAATACACACATTACACTTGTTAGGCATGCAGTTAACCCCTTGATTGCCCTGTGATGTTAACCCCTTCCCAGCCAGTGTCATTAGTATATTGTACAGTATTATTTTATTTTTGTTATTTATTTCAGGTACTAATATAGCACCGTTAATTTACGCAGCTCTTTACATATATATTGTACATTCACATCAGTCCCTGCCCTCAAGGAGCTTACAATCTAAGGTCCCCAACTCACATTCATATACTAGGGCCAATTTAGATAGAAGCCAATTAACCTACCGGCCTATCTTTGGAGTGTGGGAGGAAACCGGAGTACCCGGAGAAACCCCCCCCCCCCCCCCCCCCCCCGCAGGCACAGGGAGAACATGCAAACTCCAGGCAGCTACTGTCATGGTAGGGATTCGACTATCACTGATCAATGTATTAGTGTCACTAGTGACATCAGTGTCAGTCAGCTAGTGTCCCTCCCAGTGTCATTTAGCGCCACATTGTCCGCCACACTATCACAGTCACACTATAAGTCGTTAATCACCACCATTACCACTATAGTGTCTGTATGGATCATTATCCTGATCACAACTATACTAGTGTCCCCAATAAAAAAAAAAAAAACATTTGGGTTTTTGACACAAATCCTACCAATAACACCAACGATGGGGCACAACACCTCTCACTGACACTGATGGGGTATTGTTTGCTCCCGTTGATGCTGGGACACTTTCTGCTCCTGCTGGCCACAGTCTGCCACCCCTACCCACCACCACCACGTTCTGAAGGACAGTAAACCGGAAAGTTTAGAGACCTGGGCTACAGGAAGTTAGAAGCTGACTGCATTTCTGGCAGGATCACCAGGTAGTCTTCAGAGTAACATAGGGAAATGTGCATGTATTGGATAGCTGAGCTATGTTAACTCCAACACTCTAGCCACTTCCCTACACGCCCGTTGTCATATGACGGCCGCAGATGGGATCTCCCATCCTGGGTGGGCGTCCTATGACGTCCTCGGTTTCCCGGCGGTATAGGGGGCGCGCACGCCGCGTCCCAGAGGAGCCGACGCGCGTGCCCGACAGATTTAAATAGATGCACGTGACGACAGATTTAACCACTTCAATACCAGGCACTTAGACACCTTCCTACCCAGGCCAATTTTCAGCTTTCAGCGCTGTCGCAATTTGAATGACAATTGCGCGGTCATGCTACACTGTACCTAAACAAATTTTTTACCATTTTGTTCCCACAAATAGAGCTTTCTTTTGGTGGTATTTGAACACCTCTGCGATTTTAATTTTTTGCGCAACAAATACAAGAAGACCAAAAATTTAAAAAAAACAAGTTTTTCTTTGTCTCTGTTAAAATTTTTTGTAAATAAGTACGTTTTTTTCTTCAATGATGGGCACTGATATGGCTGCACTAAGGGCACTGATAAGGTGGCACTGATCGGCACCGGTGAGGTGGTACCAATGAGGTGGCACTGATGGGCACTGGTAGGTGGCACTGATAGGTGGCACTGATGGGCACTCATAGGTGGCACTGATGGGCACTCATAGGCAGCACTGATGGGCACTCGTAGGCAGCACTGATGAGTACTTATGGGTGGCACTGATGGGTACTTATGGGTGGCATCCGTAAACAGCTCCAAGTCAAAATTGCTCACCGGTCCAGACATCCAAACTGATCACCCATTATAGCTTTCCAAAAACGTGTGCCATACCCACAAATCCTCCCGATGTTCCCTAGCGAGACGGATAAAATGTGTAGGGGCCTAACCCCTGCTGTAGCCGCCAACAGCCATCGGCAAAAAACTCTACCCATGGGAATAATGCGGCTTGCAAAGGTAAACTTACCCAACAGGGATTGTAGCCTCCGAAGCTGAACCTTGCGTAGTCCCAATATCCCACGAATCTCCGTCTTGAGTGCCAATAATTTATCCTCCGGTAAGCGACACTCCATAGCGTACGAGTCTAGAACTATGCCCAAAAAGCTGAGCATGGTCGTCGGACCCTCCGTCTTGTCCGCAGCCAAAGGAATACCAAAACTACCAGCAATGTGCTGCAACGTGGATAGAAGTATCGCACAGACATTAGAAGAAGGCGGCTCCACGCAAAGGAAATCATCCAAATAATGAATGACTGAATTCACCCCCGATACATCCCGAACCACCCATTCAACAAAGGAACTAAATGTCTAGAACAGAGCGCAGGAAATGGAACAGTCCACAGCAGCGATCGACATAAAATTTTCACCTTGTTCAATTAAGCTTTGACGAAATAACCTGGAAGCAGATCGGTTTTTATGCTGAGCTGCACCAGATTTTGTAAATCAACCGCAATGTTATATTCTGTATTCACACTGTTCTGTAAACCAGAGGAGGTTTCTGTTATTTCTGAATCTCATTGCTGAATCTTTTTTACTGAATCTCTTCAATGATCAGGAAGACTACTTGTTCCGGGATCGTGCTTCCAACATTACTCCTTCCAGTGATTTCTATTTGTACTACACCATAGAGTACCTGCCCCGCTGTACAGCTGGCATAAGTCTGCAGAAAGTCAGAGATAAAATAACTGCCAGCTGTCACAGAATCTTCTTGAATGCATTGGTTTTAAAAAAAAAAATAAATCCTTATTTCAATTTTCAAATATGCAAAAAACAGAAAGACAGGGAGGGTGGGAGGGTACAGGGTTACTGTCGATGGAACTAGGTAGAGGGGGTGTAGGAGGGTGTGACAGAACGCTTGCACCCCGATTTAGGTGTTTCCGCCAAACTGTGCTTCTTGCCCTCCAGACCGAGCGCTAATACCAGCTCTTTTACCCCAAGCATCGTCCACAGACAAGATGTTGAGGTAAAACCCCAAAGGAATGACTGTTTATTGAACAGAAGTACTGGTTTTTATACACTTCAAAAGTAGGTCAGTCACCACATGAACAATAAAACCAAATATTACCCAAAAGGTCATACAGTGGTTTAAATAATGAGGCAGAGCTGACGCCAAGCTAATCCCATCATAGATACCTCCAAGCATTAGCCAACAGACTGAAACAATAGGTGACTCAGTTGACTTAACCGCTTGCCTACCAGGCCAATTCTGACATTTCTCTCCTGCATGTAAAAATCATAATTTTGTTTTTAGAAAATTACATAGAACCCCCAAACATTATATATATATATATATTTTTAGCAGAGACCCTATAGAATAAAATGGCAGTCGTTGCAACTTTTTATCTTGCACAGTATTTGCACAGCAATTTTTCAAACGTGGTTTTTTTTGGAGGGGGGGGGGAACAGTTTCATGCTTTAAAAAAACAAAACAAAACAGTAAAGTTAGCCCAATTTTGTTTGCATAATGTGAAAGATGATGTTACACTATTAAATAGATACCTAAAATGTCACACTTTGAAATTGCGCACGCTCGTGGAATGGCGACAAACTACGGTACCTAAAAAATTTCCATAGGCGACGCTTTAAATTTTTTTTTTACCAGTTTAGAGTTACAGAGGAGGTCTTGTGCTAGAATTATTGCTTTCACTCCAATGTTCGCTGTGATCAGGGGCGGACTGACAACTCATGGGGCCCCCGGGCAATAGGAGATCCTGGGGCCCCCTGTCCCTGCTCATGTGTTCCCACCCACACTCAAGCCACACCCACACAAATCCCCACCTACATTTTGCACTGCCCACACTACATGCGTTCGTCACAGAATTACATTAAAGAAAGTGCAACAATGGTACCTTTCCAAAATTAAAGTGATTGTAAAGGCTCTTTTTTTAAATAACAAACATATCATACTTACCTTCACTGTGCAGCTCGTTTTGCACAGAATGGCCCCGAACCTCGACATCTGGGGGTGGCTCTCGCGGCTCCTCCCCACATCAGATAACTCCCTAGGAGAAGCGCTCTCCCGGGGGGGGGGGTTACCTTGCAGGTGGGCTCCCGTGTCCAGCATTTGCGTCTATAGACACGTTTACATACATGTGCTCATCCTACATAAAGCTTTTCATATAGAGCATGTGTGGGGATCATGGGGGTGCTTTACATTTTTTTTTTAATTATTTTTATTAACTTTATATCATTTTCACTGATCACCAATGTAAGGAGCATTCTTCCCACTGACCACCAATGTAAGGAGCATTCTTCTCACTGATCACCAATGTAAGGAACATTCTTCTCACTGATCATCAATGTAAGGGACATTCTTCTCACTGATCACCAATGTAAGGAACATTCTTCTCACTGATCACCAATGTAAGTAACATTCTTCCCACTGATCACCAATGTAAGGGACATTCTTCTCACTGATCACCAATGTAAGGAACATTCTTCTCACTGATCACCAATGTAAGGAACATTCTTCCCACTGATCACCAATGTAAGGAACATTCTTCTCACTGATCACCAATGTAAGGGACATTCTTCTCACTGATCACCAATGTAAGGAACATTCTTCCCACTGATCACCAATGTAAGGGACATTCTTCTTACTGATCACCAATGTAAGGAACATTCTTCCCACTGACCACCAATGTAAGGAACATTCTTCCCACTGATCACCAATGTAAGGAACATTCTTCTCACTGATCACCAATGTAAGGGACATTCTTCTCACTGATCACCAATGTAAGGAACATTCTTCTCACTGATCACCAATGTAAGGAACAGTCTTCCCACTGATCACCAATGTAAGGAACATTCTTCCCACTGATCACCAATGTAAGGAACATTCTTCCCACTGATCACCAATGTAAGGGACATTCTTCTCACTGATCACCAATGTAAGGAGCATTCTTCCCACTGATCACCAATGTAAGGAACATTCTTCCCACTGATCACCAATGTAAGGAGCATTCTTCCCACTGATCACCAATGTAAGGAACATTCTTCTCACTGATCACCAATGTAAGGAACATTCTTCCCACTGATCACCAATGTAAGGGACATTCTTCTCACTGATCACCAATGTAAGGGACATTCTTCTCACTGATCACCAATGTAAGGAGCATTCTTCCCACTGATCACCAATGTAAGGAACATTCTTCCCACTGATCACCAATGTAAGGAACATTCTTCTCACTGATCACCAATGTAAGGAACATTCTTCTCACTGATCACCAATGTAAGGAACATTCTTCCCACTGATCACCAATGTAAGGAACATTCTTCTCACTGATCACCAATGTAAGGATCGTTCTTCTCACTGATCACCAATGTAAGGAGCATTCTTCTCACTGATCACCAATGTAAGGAACATTCTTCTCACTGATCACCAATGTATAGAAACATTCTTCCCACTGACCACCAATGTAAGGAACATTCTTCCCACTGATCACCAATAGGGATGAGCCGAACACCCCCCTGTTCGGTTCGCACCAGAACATGCGAACAGGAAAAAAGTTCGTTCGAACATGCGAACACCGTTAAAGTCTATGGGACACGAACATGAATAATCAAAAGTGCTAATTTTAAAGGCTTATATGAAAGTTATTGTCATAAAAAGTGTTTGGGGACCTGGGTCCTGCCCCAGGGGACATGGATCAATGCAAAAAAAAGTTTTAAAAACGGCCGTTTTTTCAGGAGCAGTGATTTTAATAATGCTTAAAGTCAAACAATAAAAGTGTAATATCCCTTTAAATTTCGTACCTGGGGGGTGTCTATAGTATGCCTGTAAAGGGGCGCATGTTTCCTGTGTTTAGAACAGTCTGACAGCAAAATGACATTTTGAAGGAAAAAACTCATTTAAAACTACTCGCGGCTATTGCATTGCCGACAATACACATAGAAGTTCATTGATAAAAACGGCATGGGAATTCCCCAAAGGGGAACCCCGAACCAAAATTTAAAAAAAAAAATGACGTGGGAGTCCTCCTAAATTCCATACCAGGCCCTTCAGGTCTGGTATGGATATTAAGGGGAACCCCGGCCAAAATTTAAAAAAAAAAATGACGTGGGGTTCCCCCTAAATTCCATACCAGACCCTTCAGGTCTGGTATGGATTTTAAGGGGAACCCCGCGCCAAAAAAAAAAAAAAAAACGGCGTGGGGTCCCCCCAAAAATCCATACCAGACCCTTATCCGAGCACGCAACCTGGCAGGCCGCAGGAAAAGAGGGGGGGACGAGAGTGCGGCCCCCCCTCCCTCCTGAACCGTACCAGGCCACATGCCCTCAACATTGGGAGGGTGCTTTGGGGTAGCCCCCCAAAACACCTTGTCCCCATGTTGATGAGGACAAGGGCCTCATCTCCACAACCCTGGCCGGTGGTTGTGGGGGTCTGCGGGCGGGGGGCTTATCGGAATCTGGAAGCCCCCTTTAACAAGGTGACCCCCAGATCCCGGCCTCCCCCCTGTGTGAAATTGTAAGGGGGTACATAAGTACCCCTACCATTTCACGAAGAAAGTGTCAAAAATGTTAAAAATGACAAGAGACAGTTTTTGACAATTCCTTTATTTAAATGCTTCTTCTTTCTTCTATCTTCCTTCATCTTCTGGTTCTTCTGGTTCTTCTGGCTCTTCTGGTTCTTCCTCCGGCGTTCTCGTCCAGCATCTCCTCCGCGACGTCTTCTGTCTTCTTCTCCTCGGGCCGCTCCGCACCCATGGCATGGGGGGGAGGCTCCCGCTCTTCTCTTCTTCTTTTCTTCTCTTCTTCTCTTCTTCTTTTCTTCTTTTCTTCTCCGGGCCGCTCCGCAATCCATGCTGGCATGGAGGGAGGCTCCCGCTGTGTGACGGCGCTCCTCGTCTGACAGTTCTTAAATAACGGGGGGGCGGGGCCACCCGGTGACCCCGCCCCCCTCTGACGCACGGTGACTTGACGGGACTTCCCTGTGGCATTCCCCGTGACGTCACAGGGAAGTCCCGTCAAGTCACCGTGCGTCAGAGGGGGGCGGGGTCACCGGGTGGCCCCGCCCCCCCGTTATTTAAGAACTGTCAGACGAGGAGCGCCGTCACACAGCGGGAGCCTCCCTCCATGCCAGCATGGATTGCGGAGCGGCCCGGAGAAGAAAAGAAGAAAAGAAGAAGAGAAGAAGAGAAGAAAAGAAGAAGAGAAGAGCGGGAGCCTCCCCCCCATGCCATGGGTGCGGAGTGGCCCGAGGAGAAGAAGATAGAAGACGCCGCGGAAGAGATGCTGGACGAGAACGCCGGAGGAAGAACCAGAAGAGCCAGAAGAACCAGAAGAACCAGAAGATGAAGGAAGATAGAAGAAAGAAGAAGCATTTAAATAAAGGAATTGTCAAAAACTGTCTCTTGTCATTTTTAACATTTTTGACACTTTTTTTGTGAAATGGTAGGGGTACTTATGTACCCCCTTACCATTTCACACAGGGGGGGGGCCGGGATCTGGGGGTCACCTTGTTAAAGGGGGCTTCCAGATTCCGATAAGCCCTCCGCCCGCAGACCCCCACAACCACCGGCCAGGGTTGTGGGGATGAGGCCCTTGTCCTCATCAACATGGGGACAAGGTGTTTTGGGGGGCTACCCCAAAGCACCTTCCCAATGTTGAGGGCATGTGGCCTGGTACGGTTCAGGAGGGAGGGGGCCGCACTCTCGTCCCCCCCTCTTTTTCTGCGGCCTGCCAGGTTGCGTGCTCGGATAAGGGTCTGGTATGGATTTTTGGGGGGGCCCCACGCCGTTTTTTTTTTTTTTTTTGGCGCGGGGTTCCCCTTAAAATCCATACCAGACCTGAAGGGTCTGGTATGGAATTTAGGGGGAACCCCACGTCATTTTTTTTTTTAAATTTTGGCCGGGGTTCCCCTTAATATCCATACCAGACCTGAAGGCCCTGGTATGGAATTTAGGGGGACTCCCACGTCATTTTTTTTTTTTTAATTTTGGTTCGGGGTTCCCCTTTGGGGAATTCCCATGCCGTTTTTATCAATGAACTTCTATGTGTATTGTCGGCAATGCAATAGCCGCGAGTAGTTTTAAATGAGTTTTTTCCTTCAAAATGTCATTTTGCTGTCAGACTGTTCTAAACACAGGAAACATGCGCCCCTTTACAGGCACACTATAGACACCCCCCAGGTACGAAATTTAAAGGGATATTACACTTTTATTGATTGACTTTAAGCATTATTAAAATCACTGCTCCTGAAAAAACGGCCGTTTTTAAAACTTTTTTTTGCATTGATCCATGTCCCCTGGGGCAGGACCCAGGTCCCCAAACACTTTTTATGACAATAACTTGCATATTAGCCTTTAAAATTAGCACTTTTGATTTCTCCCATAGACTTTTAAAGGGTGTTCCGCGGCATTCGAATTTGCCGCGAACACCCCAAATTGTTCGCTGTTCGGTGAACTTGCGAACAGCCAATGTTCGAGTCGAACATGAGTTCGACTCGAACTCGAAGCTCATCCCTAATCACCAATGTATAGAAACATTCTTCCCACTGACCACCAATGTAAGGAGCATTATTCCCACTGACCACCAATGTAAGGAGCATTCTTCCCACTGATCACCAATGTAAGGAGCATTCTTCCCACTGATCACCAATGTATAGAAACATTCTTCTCACTGACCACCAATGTAAGGAACATTCTTCTCACTGATCACCAATGTAAGGAACATTCTTCTCACTGATCACCAATGTAAGGAGCATTCTTCTCACTGATCACCAATGTAAGGAACATTCTTCTCACTGACCACCAATGTAAGGAACATTCTTCTCACTGATCACCAATGTAAGGAACATTCTTCTCACTGATCACCAATGTAAGGAACATTCTTCTCACTGATCACCAATGTAAGGAACATTCTTCTCACTGATCACCAATGTAAGGAGCATTCTTCTCACTGATCACCAATGTAAGGGACATTCTTCTCATTGATCACCAATGTAAGGAACATTCTTCTCACTGATCACCAATGTAAGGAACATTCTTCTCACTGATCACCAATGTAAGGAACATTCTTCTCACTGATCACCAATGTAAGGAACATTCTTCTCACTGATCACCAATGTAAGGGACATTCTTCTCACTGATCACCAATGTAAGGAACATTCTTCCCACTGATCACCAATGTTAGGAACATTCTTCTCACTGATCACCAATGTATAGAAACATTCTTCCCACTGACCACCAATGTAAGGAACATTCTTCCCACTGATCACCAATGTAAGGAGCATTCTTCCCACTGATCACCAATGTATAGAAACATTCTTCTCACTGATCACCAATGTAAGGAACATTCTTCCCAATATTTATTTAATCCATATTGAGCACTATATTTGATTGGCTGCTTCTGCTTGGCACACACGCACAATCACAATCACGCACATGATGATGAAGTCATCATCATGTGCGATTGTGCGTGTTTGCCAGGCCTAAGCAGAAGCAAACAGCCAATCAAATATAGTGCTCAATATGGATTCAATAAATATGCATAGCCATAGATATCATAAATGACTACAGGAGATAACCAGACTGGGGATGCGACTACAGGAGATAACCAGAGACTAGGGATGCGACTACAGGAGATAACCAGACTGCGAATACGACTACAGGAAATAACCAGAGGCTGCGAATGCGACTACAGAAAATAACCAGAGACTGCGAATGCGACTACAGGAAATAACCAGAGGCTGCGAATGCGACTACAGGAAATAACCAGAGGCTGCGAATGCGACTACAGAAAATAACCAGAGACTGCGAATGCGACTACAGGAAATAACCAGAGACTGCGAATGCGACTACAGGAAATAACCAGAGACTGCGAATGCAACTACAGGAAATAACCAGACTGCGAATGTGACTACAGAAGATGACCAGAGACTGGGGATGCGACTACAGGAGATGACCAGAGACTGGGGATGCGACTACAGGAGATAACCAGACTGCGAATGCGACTACAGGAGATAACCAGAGACTAGGGATGCGACTACAGGAGATAACCAGACTGGGGATGCGACTACAGGAGATAACCAGACTGGGGATGCGACTACAGGAGATAACCAGACTGGGGATGCGACTACAGGAGATAACCAGAGGCTGCGAATGAAACTACAGAAAATAACCAGACTGCGAATGCGACTACAGGAAATAACCAGAGGCTGCGAATGGGACTACAGGAAATAACCAGACTGCGAATGCGACTACAGGAAATAACCAGAGACTGCGAATGCGACTACAGGAGATGACCAGAGACTGGGGATGCGACTACAGGAAATAACCAGAGACTGCGAATGCGACTACAGGAGATGACCAGAGACTGCGAATGCAACTACAGGAAATAACCAGAGACTGCGAATGCAACTACATAAAATAACCAGACTGCGAATGCAACTACAGGAAATAACCAGAGGCTGCGAATGCGACTACAGGAAATAACCAGAGGCTGCGAATGCGACTACAGGAAATAACCAGAGACTGGGGATACGACTACAGGAAATAACCAGAGACTGGGGATACGACTACAGGAAATAACCAGAGACTGGGGATGCGACTACAGGAAATAACCAGAGACTGCGAATGCGACTACAGGAGATAACCATAGACTGCAAATGCGACTACAGGAGATGACCAGACTGCGAATGCGACTACAGGAAATAACCAGAGACTGGGGATGCGACTACAGGAGATAACCAGACTGCGAATGCGACTACAGGAAATAACCAGAGACTGCGAATGCGACTACAGGAAATAACCAGAGGCTGCGAATGCGACTACAGGAAATAACCAGAGGCTGCGAATGCGACTACAGAAAATAACCAGAGACTGCGAATGCGACTACAGGAAATAACCAGAGACTGCGAATGCAACTACAGGAAATAACCAGACTGCGAATGTGACTACAGGAGATGACCAGAGACTGGGGATGCGACTACAGGAGATGACCAGAGACTGGGGATGCGACTACAGGAGATAACCAGACTGCAAATGCGACTACAGGAAATAACCAGACTGCGAATGCGACTACAGGAGATAACCAGAGACTAGGGATGCGACTACAGGAGATAACCAGACTGGGGATGCGACTACAGGAGATAACCAGACTGGGGATGCGACTACAGGAGATAACCAGACTGGGGATGCGACTACAGGAGATAACCAGAGGCTGCGAATGCAACTACAGAAAATAACCAGACTGCGAATGCGACTACAGGAAATAACCAGAGGCTGCGAATGGGACTACAGGAAATAACCAGAGACTGCGAATGCGACTACAGGAGATGACCAGAGACTGGGGATGCGACTACAGGAAATAACCAGAGACTGCGAATGCGACTACAGGAGATGACCAGAGACTGCGAATGCAACTACAGGAAATAACCAGACTGCGAATGCAACTACATAAAATAACCAGACTGCGAATGCGACTACAGGAAATAACCAGAGGCTGCAAATGCGACTACAGGAAATAACCAGAGGCTGCGAATGCGACTACAGGAAATAACCAGAGACTGGGGATGCGACTACAGGAAATAACCAGAGACTGGGGATGCGACTACAGGAAATAACCAGAGACTGCGAATGCGACTACAGGAGATAACCATAGACTGCAAATGCGACTACAGGAGATGACCAGACTGCGAATGCGACTACAGGAAATAACCAGAGACTGGGGATGCGACTACAGGAGATAACCAGACTGCGAATGCGACTACAGGAAATAACCAGAGACTGCGATTGCGACTACAGGAAATAACCAGACTGCGAATGCGACTACAGGAAGTAACCAGACTGCGAATGCGACTACAGGAAATAACCAGATTGCGAATGCGACTACAGGAAGTAACCAGAGACTGCGAATGCGACTACATTAAATAACCAGAGACTGCGAATGCAACTACAGGAAATAACCAGAGACTGCGAATGCGACTACAGGAGATAACCATAGACTGCGAATGCGACTACAGGAGATAACCATAGACTGCGAATGCAACTACAGGAAATGACCAGACTGCGAATGCGACTACAGGAAATGACCAGACTGCGAATGCGACTACAGGAAATGACCAGACTGCGAATGCGACTACAGGAGATAACATGAGACTGCAAATGCGACTACAGGAGATAAACAGAGACTGCGAATGTGACTACAGGAGATAACCAGACTGCGAATGCGACTACAGGAAGTAACCAGACTGCGAATGCGACTACAGGAAGTAACCAGACTGCGAATGCGACTACAGGAAGTAACCAGACTGGGGATGCGACTACAGGAGATGACCAGGTAGCCAGTTTTAAAATTCAAACTTTCAGCAATGCACAGCTATACAGGGTGATAAACAACATTTCCAGGGATGCTTTAGCAAAAAAAAAGGGGTCTACAGGCTGGGTATATACGGTAGGCAGAAGGACCTACCTGACCAGTCGGGCTCACCTCCCGCTCTCAGAGGTCCGGGGGCGGGGCTTTCGTCGGTAGGGGGCGGTGCTTTCATCGATAGGGGGCGGTGCTTTCATCGATAGGGGGCGGGGCTTTCGTCGGTAGGGGGTGGAGCTTTCGTCGGTAGGGGCGGGGATTTTTGTGGTCCAGAGCGGAGCTCTCAGAAGTGCAGGAGAGACGCTCTATACAGACTCAGACTACATGAGGAGGGGCGGGGCAGGGCAGGGTCAGAGCGTCAGTGGAGCTCCCTGCCCCGCCCCTCCCTGCTGACAGAGCCTCTCTCCTAAGCCGAGGTCTGCTCGGGCAGGGGGCTGGCCGCGGCGACCGGGAGGACGGGGTTTTCGTGCGGTGCGCCGGGCGGCTTTTTTCCGCTGCTGACTGAGCAGCTCATGGGGCCCCTCCTGACGTCGGGCCCTCGGTCGGCGACCGAGTGACCGAATGGTCAGTCCGCCCCTGGCTGTGATACCTCACATGTGTGATTTGAACGCCGTTTACATATGTGGGCCCGATTTGCGTATGCATTCGCTTCTGCATGCAAGCATACAGGGACAGGGGCATTTTACTTTTTTTTTTGTTAATTTTACTTTTATTTTTCTAGTTTGACACTCTTTTTTTTTTTTTTTTTTTACATATTTTTTTTTTTTTTTGGATCACTTTTTTTTGTTTAATAAATTTTTATTAAAGAAAAATATAACAAAGATATATATATATCTCAGAATAGATGCATTCTTGAAAACACAACAACAAAAGTTTCAGCACTCACAGATTACAATGAGTAGTTATAAGCTAACCCTCCAATAATTGGCTCAGAAGCTATACAAAGTGTTAATATAACACCAAAAAAAAAAAAAAAAAAAAAAGGAAAAAAAAAAGCATAGGATTAATACTTTGTGAGCACTTGAAACAAAACAGAATTAATATAAAAAAGGAAAAACCTTACTTTGGTATATAGAAACTGAGAGATAAACAAGAGCAGAAAAAATAAAATTAAGAAAAATTAGATGAAAGAAGAGAGAGTAGAAGAAAAAATGGAAAGTAGGAAAGGTAAGAGAACAGAGGGTAGGAGGGGGGGTGGGGGTGGGGGGGGGTTGTTGCTGGCATGCATGTCTACATATTGAAAGGGAATGAAATGTTGAGGTGTAATTGGCTAAGCTTAGTCGAAAGATTTAAGGGGTTTGCGTTATAAGTTCCTTATAAACAGATGTGGATTGAAATTTTATCCAAGAATCCCAGGTTAGAGAATGTTTCTTAGAGGTACCTCTAATGTCGTGGGTGATGCTCTCCATAAGATGTACCTTATCGACCATTTGTAGCCAAACTTTTGTAGAAGGGATTGTTGGTTGACCCCATAAAGTAGGAATTAAAGCTTTGGCAGTGTTTAGTAAATGAGGAACAATTGAACGTTTATATATTCTTATGGGGGTTTTGGTAGAATGAAAAAGGATAGTCCACGGGTCATTGGGTATATTGACATCCGAAATCTGTACTATTAAATTGCGGATGGCATCCCAATAAGGTCGAATGAGTGGGCAAAACCACCAGATGTGTGCGTGAGTAGCTTTGTTCCCACAGTTCCTCCAGCATAATGGGGAACTGGCGGGGAACATTTGTTGTATTCTGGCTGGGGTGTAATGCCATCTAGTAAGCAATTTATAGTTGACCTCTGACATTTTTGAGGCCAATGAGGAAGTATGGGCTAATTGGAGGATCTTATCCTTTTGATTATCTGTAAGGGAGGAATCTAAGTCAGACTCCCATTTAGCCAGGAAAGGTGGGAAGTTGGGATTTTGAAGTGCAATGAGAGCTTTGTAAAATAGAGAAATTCCATGTAAAGGGGGATCTTTTGGGTAAAATATTTCTTCTATGGCATTTAATTCACTCAGATCTCTAAGCGGGTTAGGAAGGGATCCTAAGAAATGTTGTAATTGGTGATATCTCCATTTATCTAGAAATGTGGTAGGTTTAGGAGCAAGGATCACATGTAGTGGTTTAAGTACGTTGTCACGGAGGACATGATGTAATAAAAGAGGCTCTTCCGATCCCCATGATTTAAAGCCTGGGTCTAATAAGCCCGGTAAGAAATATTTATGGTTGAGGAGAGGTAATAGAGGAGAATCATACTTCCATGAGAATTTTTTGTGCAGGGCGTCCCAGATATCTAAGGAGGATATAGTGAGAGCCGAGGTAGATCGAGCTAGGTTCCTACAAGAACGGGGTATCCAGGGGGCTACCGAGAGATCCACTCCACTTAAAAAATATTCAATTTGTACCCATAGTTTCGATTTAAGAGCATATTTCCAATCAGCCAACCTGGACAAGATAACCACTTGATAATATGCCTTAAAATTAGGAAGTGCTAGACCGCCTGAGCATTTGGAGCGGAATAGTAGCTCTCTCGATATCCTGGAATGACCGTTCTTCCAAATACCGTATTTATCGGCGTATAACACGCACCGGCGTATAACACGCACCCCAATTTAGGAGGGAATTTTAAGGAAAAAAAAACTTTTAGGAGGGAAGTTGAAGGGAAAAAAAACTTACATTTAAATGCCCATCATTGCAGCCTTCTCAGTGCAGCCTTGCCCCAGTGCAGCCATGTCAGTGCAGCCTTGTCAGTGCAGCCTTCCCCAGTGCAGCCATGTCAGTGCAGCCATGTCAGTGCAGCCTTGTCAGTGCAGTCTTGTCAGTGCAGCCTTGTCAGTGCAGCCATGTCAGTGCAGCCTTCCCCAGTGCAGCCTTGTCAGTGCAGCCTTCCCCAGTGCAGCCTTCCCCAGTGCAGCCTTGCCCCAGTGCAGCCTTCGATCAACGGTCCCTGCTTCCTGGGCTTCAAAATCGCCGACCGCGATTTGAAAATGGCGCCGCCGGCGCCGAAATACACAGAGCCGGTCCTCGGCTCTTTCCGGCGGCT
This sequence comes from Aquarana catesbeiana, assembly GCF_042186555.1. NCBI lineage: Eukaryota > Metazoa > Chordata > Amphibia > Anura > Ranidae > Aquarana > Aquarana catesbeiana. Next base: position 11,589,527 of record NC_133331.1, read on the forward strand.
CTCGTTTACTTTCGGCTCCACTCGTAGTCCCGAGCGGAGCTATCCGAGTAGGTTCGGATAGCTCCGCTCGGGACTACGAGTGGAGCCGAAAGTAAACGAGAGCCGCCGGAAAGAGCCGAGGACCGGCTCTGTGTATTTTGGCGCCGGCGGCGCCATTTTCAAATCGCGGTCGGCGATTTTGAAATTTTGACAGCTCGGGATCGCAGGGTATCGGCGTATAACACGCACCTGCGACTTTCCCCTGATTTTAAGGGAAAAAAAGTGCGTGTTATACGCCGATAAATACGGTAAATCTGGAAATCAGAGTTTGTAATATAGTGAAGAACCCCACTGGTACTCCCATTGGGAGCATTTGAAAGAGAAAAAGGATGCGGGGTAGTATATTCATTTTGATTATATTCACTTTCCCCAACCATGTGTGTGATAAGTTGGACCATTTTCGTAGATCCTCTCTGATCCTATTTAGCAAGGGGATATAATTGTGTCGAAATAAAGAATGGAGATTGGAAGTCAGATATATACCTAGGTATTTCATGCTTTTCAATACCCATTTAAAGGGAAACAGGGGCTTAAGGGAAAGAACTTCGGACTTGGAGATATTAATGTTTAAAATTTCGGATTTAGATACATTTATTTTGAAGTTAGAGATGGATTGAAAGGTAGAAAATTCAGATATTAAGTTGGGAATTGAGATGCGTGGTTGCTGAATAAAAAATAGTACGTCATCCGCATAAGCCGCGTATTTATGGAATCTTTTGCCTATTTGTATGCCTTTGATATTAACATTATGCCTAATTGTAGCTAGGAAGGGTTCTAAGGTGATAGCAAAGAGGAGAGGGGAGAGAGGACAGCCTTGTCTGGTTCTATTATGTTAGACAAAGGGGTCACTCAACGTTCCATTAATTCTAATTTGTGCTGAGGGATTAGAATAAAGGGATGAGATTCGGTGGAACATCTTAGGTCCCAGCCCAAAGTGACGTAAGGTCATCTTAAGATATTCCCAGTCCACCCTATCAAAAGCTTTTTCAGCATCAGTGGAGAGGAGTAGGGTGGGCTCGGCGCATCTCTGAACGTATTGGATTAGGGATATTGCACAAAGTGAATTGTCTTTTGCTTCTCTATTGGGTATGAATCCTGATTGGTCTGCTGATATCCAGCTGGGTAAAAGAGGGAGCAGCCGATTTGCAATTACTTTGGCAAAAAGTTTGATGTCAACGTTAATTAGTGAAATTGGCCTAAAACTGTTACATAGGGTGGGATCCTTATCGGGTTTAGGGATGACAGTGATATGAGTTGATAGAGATTCTGGGCGTAGACCTGAAGAGTGAGAGATAGAGTTTGCATAAGCGGTGAGACGAGGGAGCAGAATGTCGCTGAATGTTTTATAGTATAAAATAGTGAACCCATCCGGTCCAGGAGCTTTGCCGGATGGGGATGATTTCAATGCTGCCAGGAATTCCTCAACCGAGAAATCCTCCTCCATTTCTTTGAGGACAGATATGGGCAATTTAGGTAGGTTAGCTGCTCTCAAGTAGGAAAGCAAGCGGCTTCTTCTCTCTTTTTGTGGTAGAGAAGACAGGTCATTTTTAACATTATATAGGTCTTCGTAATACTCTCTAAAGGCCTTAGCAATATCTGGGGTTGCATGGGCTAATTCCCCTGTTGAGAGTTTGATTTTGGAAATAAATGACTGTGATTGTTTAGTCTTTAGAGATCTAGCTAGCAGCTTACTTGGTTTGTTTCCCCATTCATAAAATTTCTGTGATAGACGTTGGAATTTTCTTTTAGTATCCAAATTGAGAAGGGATTTTAGTTCCTCTCGTTTGAGTGTGAGGGATTGGAGGTGCTCAATATGCATAGAGAGTTTGTGTTGTTTATCAAGAACCGCTATCTGCTGTAAAACCTGATCAATCTGTTGACCATGCTCCCTTTTTTTCCTAGCACCGAGCTCAATAAGACGACCCCTAATAGTAGCTTTATGAGCTTCCCACACAACAGAGGGAGAGGTGTCAGAGGGTTTGTTTTCCTTAAAATATTGTGAGAGATGAGAGGCTAACATGGAAACTTCAGCTTCATTAGAAAGAAGGGAATCATTGAGTTTCCAATTGTTAATGCGTCGTGGTAAGGAAGACACGGTCAACGTCATTGATACAGGTGCGTGTTTTGGATCACTTTTATTTCTATTACAAGGAATGTAAACATCCCCTGTAATAGGAATAAGCATGACAGGTCCTCTTTACGGTGAGATATGGGGTCAATAAGTCCCCACATCTCACCTCTAGGCTGGGAAGCCTGAAATTAAAAAAACGATCTCAGCTTCCCAGCTGAGGCGGCGCCATTTTTTCGAATGCAGAGGCCGGGCGTGACGTCATAACATCGCGCCCGGCCTTCAAACGTTTATAAAGACTCCGGGACCATCTCGTCCGCCGGAAATCTCTATGGTTAGCATCCGGAGCTGGCGGATCCCTTCTCCGGTTCGCCAATGGCACCAGCGAGCCCGAAGAAGCACCGGAGGGTGGCGGGAGGGGGGGAGTCCCCTCTCTCCATCCATAAGAAGGATCAAGCAGCTGAACAGCCGCTATGATCATTCTTATGGTGTAGGGAAATCACTGGCTGAAAAAGAAGATACCTGAATGATGTCTGTAACTGCAGGCATCATTCAGATATCACCGCTCAAAGTCATTGACAGTATTGGGGAATAAGAGTATCTCTGTATAGGAGAGAGATGACCAATGACAATTCATTTTCTTTTTTTTTATAGGAATGACTATCATTCATATGATTGTTTGGTATTATTTTATAGATTTGTTTACTGTATGGATCTAAGACAGGGGGTGTTTCGGATGGGTATTTTCCCAGAGATCCTGCAATCTGGGATTCCTTTTAAATGATAGATGCCTTTTATTAGATGCACAATTCCTCCTCTATGAAGGGGTAGGTGCAATATGTTATAAATATATAGTATATGCTACATGCATATTTGTACTGTATATGTATGTTAGTACTGATATTTTTTATTTACACATGTACATTTTGGAGTATCCCCCCCACCCATATAAACTCCTGAAGAAGTTGACTCAATGAAACGCGTAGAGTTCTCGCTCATATGTACCCCACTACGAGACAATTTACAGGACATAATTGTTTCAAACTTATATTCTTAATAATGTACTCAGGAGGAATTGAAAATGTAGCACCCTCCCAGCATAAAATGCTGGGGAAATTTAGTTTTTGGGTCATTCTGTTGTCAAGTGAGCAGTGATTGTTTGTTTGTTTTTGGTCTGTTCAGAGTTACAGAGGCTGGGAGTCTGATTGCTTTCCCCTGCCTCTGGAAGATGCTTCCAGAACATATGGAGGGAGATTCAAGTGACCAGTCTGAATATTTATCATGGCCTAGCCAATCCCCAGAGAGGAGTGTCCAGAAGGTGGCTGGAGAGGTGATAAATGATCAGAAGCCCTGGAAAGATTGTTCTCTCTTGGCAGGAGGGCTCCAAAACTTGTGGGGACTGCTGCCCCTCACAGGTAGCCTGTGGACTATGTAGCTGTTCTTGAACCCACCTCAGCAGTGTTAGGGCTGAGGGGTTGGAGTGATCTATCTGAGGAGCTGGCTGTGGGATTTCACCATAGGGATTGGGTCTGGACAAGCACTGTCTCCCTCACTGGGTGGTGTCCAGAAGAAGCTGGAAGCTCACTGTGGTATTAGTATATGTCAATGGGGTTGATTTCAGCACATCAGTGGACACGCCAGACCAAAATAAGATGGCAGCTCTGGAAGGGCAGGCAGGGCTCAACTCAAGCTCCCCCCTCCTGACAGGACCATAGGGATTGTAGGACAGGGGAGGGGGTATAAAGTTAAAGAGTAGGCAGACCGGGTGGTAGGGGTGCACATCTTCACTGACCTCGCGATTCGATTCCGCGATGCATCACGATTACTGCGCTCAGTTTTCATCCAAAAAATTCAAGCGGTCAGAAGAACTCAATTTTTTAATTTTATCTGTTCTTAAAAAAAAGACAACACTCCCTGCATGTAGCAAAGTGTAAATTGCAGCAGACAACTTAAAGAGGAGCTCCAGACTGCCCCCAAAATACTACAAGAGAGGGTCAGAGACTGCAGACATGATACAAGAGAGCAGTTGTGGAAGAAGGCTGAACTCTGCACTCTGTGTGTAGCGCACCCCTGAACTCTGCAATCTATATGCAGCGCACCCCTGAACTGGCAATGCTATATGCAGCGCACCCCTGAAGTGGGAACTCTAAATGCTGCGCACCCCTGAACTCGGCACTCTATGTGCAGCGCACCCCTGAACTGGGAACGCTATATGCAGAGCACCCTTGAACTCGGCACTTTATATGCAGTGCACCCCTGAACTGGGCACTCTGTATGCAGCGCACCCCTGAACTCTGCACTCTATGTGCAGCGCACCCCTGAACTCGGCACTCTATATGCAGCGCACCCCTGAACTCTGCACTCTATGTGCAGCGCACCCCTGAACTGGGAACGCTATATGCAGAGCACTCTTGAACTCGGCACTCTATATGCAGTGCACCCCTGAACTCGGCACTCTATATGCAGCACACCCCTGAACTGGGCACTCTATATGCAGCGCACCCCTGAACTGGGCACTCTATATGCAGCGCACCCCTGAACTGGGCACTCTATATGCAGCGCACCCCTGAACTCTGCACTCTATATGCAGCGCACCCCTGAACTGGGAACTCTATATGCTGCGCACCCCTGAACTCTGCACTCTGTATGCAGCGCACCCCTGAACTCTGCACTCTGTATGCAGCGCACCCCTGAACTCTGCACTCTGTATGCAGCGCACCCCTGAACTCGGCACTATGTACGTAAAGCTCCCCCCAAACTCTGCAAGTAGTGCACTCCTGAACTCTTCACTCTGTGGGAAACCCCTCCCCCCCCCCCTGTACACACGATTGCATATTGATCGGAGATTCCGACATCACAATCCATGGATTTTTTCCGACGGATGTTGGCTCAAAATTGTCTTGCATACACACAGTCGCACAAGGTTGTTGGAAAATCCGATCGTTCTGAGCGCGTTGACGTAAAAACACGTACGTTGGGACTATAAACGGGGCAGTAGCCAATAGCTTTCGTCTCTTAATTCATTCTGAGCATGCGTGGCACTTTGTGCGTCGGAATTGTCCACACACGGTCGGAATTTACGCGAACCGATTTCGTTGTCGGAAAATTTTATAGCCTGCTCTTCGTGTGTCGGAAATTCCGATGGAAAAAGTCAGACGGAGCCCACACACGGTCGGAAATTTCCGACAACACGCTCCGATCGCACATATTCCGTCGGAAAGTCCGACCGTGTGTACGGGGCATTACACTGTACGTAATGCACTCCTATTATTTAATGCGCCTTTAAGGCCCTCCCACTGTTAGTGGTGAAATTTGACCACACCCATTATTTGATGCGGTTTAAAGGGTGTGTGTGGGGGGGGGGGGTTTGGGTGGTCGTGGTTGAGTTCCCGCACCTATTTTCTGAGAAAAAAAAGCCCCGAATACAACTAAACAATCACTGCTGAGCAACTTTGATAAGGAATTGGAAGCGGGAACTTGTATGTAATATTGTGAAATATCCACTCCATAGAATTATCTTCCAGTCCGTCTACAACCTCATGAAGAGCGCAGATGCTCGGAGCGGTGCCACCAGCTCTCCCCGTCCCCTATTCCCTTTCAGCCTGACTTGAAGGAGTGGATTCTAGGAATTCATCGCCTCCAGGTCTCAGGCTCTGTTTGATCTTCTAGGATGCCTTCAAGTTGTGTTCATCTTGATGTTTTATGAGCCTCACAGGCAGCAGGCAATTTCTTTCCCTTCTGTTTGTGCTTCCAGCACTTCTATTTAAAGCAGAATTAAACTCTCTCAATCAGCATGAACTATATTTAATCCTTATACTGCTAACATTCGTAAATAGATAGGAAGGTATATTATATTTACTTGTTTTATACTTTTTTTTTTTTTTGTTATTTCTTTAGTGTTTTCCTAGTTTCTGGCCTAGGCCAAAATGATGTCATACATCCCCAGGAGTCTTCATTGGAGGAGGGGCATTCTCGGCTAAGCATACCATTCTGCCTGCATGCCTGAGCTAAGGGCATATGAATTGGAATTAAACGCTACATGAACAGGAAGTAAATGCTACATGAATCATCTGCCCTTACTCAAGATGGCTGCAGCTAGAAATGCAACGGGGTCGTTTTTCAAAGTGGTTTCTCAGCAAAATAAAGCATTGATGGATGGGGGGAGTTTGCTCTGAATAATAAAAATAAATTAAATAGCTTTTTCGGTTTAACAGCTTAACCGCTTCTGGACCGCCCCACGTACATTTACGGCAACGGGGGCGTCCTCTCTGCGCGAAACCACGTACCTGTATGTGTTTCCGCTCTTCCTGGTCTGGGGAGCGCACATGCGTGCTGCCGGCGACCAGCTCCCGCTGTGAGTGGACACAGCGGGGCGCCAATCAGCGGGTTCGGTAAACCGGTAGTCCGCTGGGACCCGCCGATCCTTAGTGTGGCAGATAATGGTGGTCTGCATATGTAAACAAGGCAGATCACCGTTCCGTGACAGGAGAAGACAGGGGTCCTGTGTTTCTGCTAAGCAGGAACACGAATCTCTGTCTTCTTACAGTACAAGCACCTCCACCACAGTTAGCAAGCACTCCCTAGGGACACATTTAACCCTTTTGATCGTCCCCTGATGTCAACCCCTTCCCTGCCAGTGTCATTAGTGCAGTGACAGTGCATATTATTTAGCACCAATCACTGTATTGGTGTCACTGGTTCCCAAAATAGTGTCAGTTAGTGTCAGATTTTCCCGCCGCAGCGTCCAACTATAAGTCGCTGATTGCCGCCATTACTAGTATAAAAAAAAAAAAAAAATTATATATATATATATATATATATATATATATATATATATATATATAAAACCAATCAATATACGCTTATTGGGATTTTTTTTACCAAAAATATGTAGCAAAGTACATATTGGCCTAAATTGAAAAAGAAATTACCGTATTTATCGGCGTATAACACGCACTTTTTTCCCCATGAAATCCGGGGAAAATCACGGGTGCGTGTTATACGCCGATCCCCTGCGATCCTGAGCTGACAGATTTTCAAAATCGCCGACCGCAATTTGAAAATGGCGCAGCCGGCGCCGAAATACACAGAGCCGGTCCTCGGCTCTTTTCGCCCACTTTCGGCTTCACTCGAGCGCCGCCCGAACCTAGCCGAGTGTACTCGGCTAGGTTCAGATAGCTCCGCTCACAGTCACACCCATCCCGGGCGGGACTACGAGTGGAGCTGAAAGTGAACGAGAGCCGCCGAGAAGAGCCGAGGACCGGCTCTGTGTATTTCCGCGCCGGCGGCGCCATTTTCAAATCACGGTCGGCGATTTTGAAGCTCAGGATCGCAGGGGATCACAGGATCGCAGGGGAGCGGCGCCATTTTCAAACTGCGAGCTGCAAGGCTGCACTGGGGCAAGGCTGCACTGGGATAAGGCTGCAATGGACACTGGGGAAGGCTGCACTGACAAGGCTGGACTGACATGGCTGCACTGACAAGGCTGCACTGACAAGGCTGCACTGACATGGCTGCACTGGGGCAAGGCTGCACTGAGAAGGCTGCAATGATGGGCATTTAAATGTAAGTTTTTTTCCCTTCAGCTTCCCTCCTAAAAGTTTTTTTTTCCTTAAAATTCCCTCCTAAACTTGGGGTGCGTGTTATACGCCGGTGCGTGTTATACGCCGATAAATACGGTACATTTTTAACATTTTTTTTATTGGATAAAAATGGATAAAATCTTTTTTTTTTTTTTTTTTTTTTCAAAATTGTCGGATTTTTTTTGTTTATAGCACAAAAAATAAAAAACACAGAGGTGATCAAATACCACCAAAAGAAAGCTCTATTTGTGGGAAAAAGGACGTCAATTTTTGTTCGGGTACAGCGTCGTAGGACCGCGCAATTGTCAGTTAAAATAACGCAGTGCCGTATCGCAAGAAATAGCCTAGTCATGAAGGGGGGGTAAACCTTCCAGGGCTGAAGTGGTTAATTCTGTTAGATTGTAAGCTCTTAGGAGCAGGGCCTTCTTGTATTTTATTGCATTTTAACTCTAATGTCTCCCTTTTATATTGTAAAGTGCTGTGGAAAATGTTGGCATTATGTAACCACTTCAGCTTCGGAAGATTTTTACCCCCCCCCCCCTCCATGACCAGGCCATTCTTTGCTTTTTGGCACTGCGTTACTTGTACTGGTAATTGCATGGTCATGAAATGCTGTACCCAAACAAAATTTATAAAAAAAAAGAAAAAAAAAAATTTCACACAAATAAAGATTCTTTTGGTGGAATTTGAGCACCATTGTTTTTATTTTATGTTTTTTGCAGTATAGATTAAAAAAGAATGAAAACAATATTTTTTACTTCCTGCAATAAAATGAATCTAATATAAAAAAAAAAAAAAAAATCTTCATAAATTTAGGCCAAAATATATTCTGCTACATGTTTTTGATAAAAAAAAAAAAATTCCAATAAGTGTATATTGATAAGTTTGTGCGAAAGTTATAGCATCTACAAACTATGGTACATATACTGGAATTGGGTTATGTATTGTGTGTTTTTTTTTTTTTTTTTTGCATTAACCCCTTCACGCCAACGCAAGACACATATATGCGGCCTCACTGGACTGGGCTTTTTTTCGTGGAGCCGCATATATGCATATATATGCGGCCCGCTCTGTGTGGCTGGGGACAGAGACCGGGGTCTCAGCCGCAGTCCCGGGTCCCATACTAACGATCGGGACCCGGATATTCCGGTTCCAGGTCACCTGATCACTGTGATAGCCTCTGATTGGCTATCAGAGTGACCATTCACTGTGAAGCCCCCCCTGTGTTTTTCTGTCTGTGAATGGAAGAGAGAGATACATTGTATCTCTCTCTTTTCTTGCAGAGAGAGATAAAACTGTGTAAAAAAAAAAAATAATAATAATAATAATCAAAATAAATACAAAAATACCTGGTTTGATCTTAGTCAGTGCCAGGGTTAGTGTTTGGGTCAAGTAAGGGTCAAAGGTCAGGGTCAGTATATTTTGGGCACGATTTTTGTTTTTAAAATTAGTATTACTGTGAGTTAGTGTCAGTGTCAGTTATGCCGCGCACACACGATCGGACATTCCGACAACAAAACCGTGGATTTATTTCCAACGGATGTTGGCTCAAACCTGTCTCGCATACACACGGTCACCCAAATGTTGTCGGAAATTCCGAACGTCAAGAACGCGGTGACGTACGACACGTACGACGAGCCGAGAAAAAGGAAGTTCAATAGCCAGTGCGGCTCCTCTGCTTGATTCCGAGCATGCGTGGAACTTTGTGCGTCGGAATTGTGTACACACGCACAAGTTTGTTGTCGGAAAATTTGAGAAAAAATTTGAGAACCAGATCTCAAACATTTGTTGTCGGAAATTCCGACCGCAAGTGTCCGATGGAGCGTACACATGGTCGGATTTTCCGACAACAAGCTCACATCGAACATTTGATGTTCCGACCGTGTGTACACGGCATTAGTGTTTTTAGGTAGGATAAAACAAAAAAATGCAAAATGTGCACTATTGTTTCTGGGCTGTACTACGGGTACAAACAACTATTAACATATTAACATATGTGCTACCACTGCGATCGTCCGGAGTAAGAGAATTTATTTTGGGTTGTTTTTTGTTGGTAGGTTATGGTAGTAACAAGAAGTATACAGCTAAATTAAAAAGAAAAAAAAAAGTTTTGTTTTTTACTATTTTGGGGCAGTTTTCCTACAAAAAAAAAAAATAATCAGGAGATATCCATTACCATTCACCACCAAATGAAAGGCTGATTTGTCCTGAAAAAAAAAAAAAGCGGTATGATCCACCTGGATGCACAAAGTAGTTGTGATGATATGTATGATTTTACTAACGCATGTCAAAATTGCAAAATTGTGCTTAGGCATTGAGATTTGTTTTACCCTTAGGCGTGAAGGGGTTAAAATTCAAAGAAAAAGGGGGGCTGTGTGAAAACACAGTTGGGACTTTGAATGAGGCACATGTCCTGTGTGCCTCCATCCCTGGTACAAAATAGTAGAAAAGGGGATTTGGGACTTTGAATGAAGATCTAGACATGGTGGTGGTGGTGGTGGGGGGGGGGTTTAAAAGAATCACATGTTTATTAACATGGAAGATAAATAAGTATAAATATCTGGATCATAGGATTGCACATGAAAATACATATATATCATGGACATCAGAGACATACAATCATATCAACTTGGAAACTCATGACAATATGGCGAATACATTTATATAACATGGTACATCAAGGATACAAAAGGATAGCAACTTAGAAGCACGTGACCGTAACGAAAATCGGTGAGCAATTCCCATGAATCCATATATGTACACGGTTCTTAAGGCGGCACAGTGGCATTGTGTAGATGGATAAAATCCCGATTGCTTTTGGGACGGTAGACTTGATTGGTTCTGATCATGGTGTGTGTTGGCATCCTAGATTTCCCGACGCGTTTCGTGTTTGCACGCTCATCAGGGGCGGATGCTCCCAAATATCTAAAAAGATTAGAATGCATCAAGTCTAATGTATCACTAAGCATATCAGGAAGAGGCATATATGCCAGTCCTGGGTACGGGTACTTACATGTAAAAAGTAGATGATAGGGGTGTGTATGGATGTGGGACCAGGGCCAACAAGAAGGTGTCCGGGTTAAAATTCAAAAAAGTGTATTCCCCCCCCCCCCCCCCCCAAAAAATTACATTTGCAAAATGGATGCGCAAATACCTTGTTACATAAAAAAAGTGCAAAGGCCACCAGTTTATTTTCTACGGCCTCTGCTTTAACAAAAATATATATATAATGTTTTGGGGGGTTGTAAGTCATTTTATAGCAAAATATACTGATTGTTGCATGTAAACAAAAAGTGCCAGAAAAGGCCCGGCCTGGAAGCGGTTAAAAAAAAAAAAAAAAAAAACTGAAATTTTGATGCATTTCTTCTCCGCAATTCTCCAGACTCATTTCATTAATACTTTTATTGACTGAGCAGGTTTCATTTCCTTCCATTTATAGTTCATTTTTGTTGTTTTCTTTTTTTATATGAGATGGAATTAGTCCATCCTGTGAACATACTTTTTATCTCTTTGTAACAGTTTTTCCTAACAGGTGTGTTTACAAAATCTGAGATTTAATAACGACAGATGGCACATATACAGGGGATTCAAATGGTGCCATTTTAATAAGACACGGTAATCACGCTACCATACAAACAAAGCTGGAGCAGAAATTGTTTTATAATATTGTTCCCGGGTAATTTAGGACAAGTGGATGGAAGAAAACACCCGTCATAAAATGTTCTCAGGCTCGGTTTATGATTGCGGATACGGCGTCGGATGTTTCTACAATATCCTTGTATTGTTAATTGGCCGCATCATTTGCATTCGATTATAGGTGTGAAAAAATAAATTAATTTGATTTTCTACAGTGTTCTGGGGGGGGGGGGAGGGGACAGACAAAGGACTTGTTTTGGTTAGATGATATTTTATTGGGATTTTAAGTCATAGACCAACACAAAGTGGCACCTAATTGTGAAGTGGAAGGAAAATGATAAATGGTCTTCAACATTTTTTACAAATAAATATCTGAAAAGTGTGGGGGGTACATTTGTATGGCGCCCCCCGGAGTCAATACTTTGTAGGACCCCCTTTCACTGCAATTACAGCTGCAAGTCTTTTTGGGGATGTCTCTACCAGCTTTGTACATCTAGAGAGGGACATTTTTGCCCATTCTTCTTCTTTGTAAAATATCTCAAGCTCTGTCAGATTGGATGGAGGTTACCCAGGTTGAGTAACCAGCCCTGCATCTTTTCCCCTCTGTAACATCTACATATTGCTGAACTGTATTTTTATTTTTTTGTGTGTGTATTTTTGTTATATATGAATATGTATATATGAATATCTATATATATATATATCTATATAGATATAGATATATATATCTATATAGATATATATATGAATATATTATCATTGATCTTGTGTCGATTAAATTTCAGATGTTTTTTCCTGATGAAGCAGCCTAGTCCACAAAACTAGTTGAAATGCTGTTGGCCAAGTTATCTATGGTTTTAATCCACTACTGACTTCCTTTGTCATGTATTATGTATCAATAAACTTTTCTCATTTTTATATGATTGTTTATTTATGTAATTGTATCTCTTTCTGTATTGTACCGAGATAGTCCACCTGCCCCCCCATCCCTTCCCCTGGTGAGTCCTGGCTGGGGGACCAAGCTCCCAAACCCCTTATTTCATCAATTTCTTGGATGATGGTACAGCCCTTGTCTGAATATGCACATATAATAACATTGCTCTTAGAGGCCACCCACATTCATCCGTTGTTGAGGACACAGCGGCTGTCAGCTCCCTAACAACGGTAATGTTTACTGGTTGTTGACCTCTTGCTTACAGGGCACGTAAACCCCCCCTTCCTGCCCAGACCAATTTTCAGCTTTCAGCGCTGTCACACTTTGAATGACAATTGCGCGGTCATGCTACGCTGTACTCAAATGAAATTTTTATCTTTTTTTTTTCACACAAATAGGGCTTTCTTTTGGTGGTATTTAATCACCACTTGGGTTTTAATTTTTTGCTAAACAAACAAAAAAATACAGACATTTTTGAAAAAAAAAACAAAAAAAAACATGTTTCATAGTTTGTTATAAAATTTTGCAAATGGGTAATTTTTCTCCTTCATTGATATTCGCTGATGAGGCTGCACTGATAAGACGGCACTGATAAGACGGCACTGATGGGCCCTGATGGGTGGCACTGATGGGCACAGATAAGACGGCACTGATAAGACGGCACTGATGGGTGGCACTGATGGGCACTGATAGGACGGCCCTGATGGGCCCTGATGGGTGGCACTGATGGCTGGCACTGATAGGTGGCACTGATAGGCACTGGTAGGTGGTATTGATAGGCAGCACTGGTAATGACGCACTGAATAATTTATAGGCAGCACTGTGGGCACTGATAGGTGGCACTGAGGGCACTGATGGGTGGTACTGTGGGCACTGGTAGGTGGCGCTGCTGGGCACTGGTAGGTACCTCCACGATCGGGACCGATGTCCCTCTTGCAGACGCCGGAGATCAGCTTTTTTTTTTAGCGTGAGGAGGAAAAATAGCCGATTACCGGCTCTGTTTACATCACATGATCAGCTTTCATTGGCTGACAGCTGATCACGTGGAAAGAGGTCGAGATCGATCGACCCCTTACTACGATCTGTGATCAGGCGAGACTCATAGACTCGCTGATCACAGAGCGCGCCGTGCACCCCCTGCAGGGGGCGCGCGGGTCGCTCAAGCACGGGAGGACACCCATGGACGACCCTCCCGGCAAATTAAGTCCGCGCCGCAGCCGCAGCAAGTGGCTACGCAGCGGGTGGCCAAGCGGTACACGCTCCACAAAATACCGCATGCCTGGACCACTACTTTAAATTTCTGCACGCATTTAATTATTTTAACGGATTTTAACGCCTGCTCGCGCGGTATTTATCAAGCGTTTTTAGCATTTTTTTTTTTTTTTTTGGGTGTTTAGTGAATTGACAAGTTTCAGGACCACTTGAGATATTTAGGCCAAATGTGTCCTGACACCTAAATTATTAATGCGAAATCGTTCTGTGAACAGAGCCGAAAAAAGACCAAATAAATATACTTTTTTGCCGCAACGAAATCACACTAATTTCATGAAGCCGCCATTTCTATAGCAACCCGTCAGCACAGACTTTCTAAAAGTAAAATCCGACTGAAAGACGAGGTCTGATTTGTTGGCGAGCGTTCTCTGCTCTTCACCTCGCTCAGTAATCCGTCTGACCTTTGTGCTGTCCAATTCTGTCATCTTTCTTTCCTGCAAATGAGTAGGAGATTTTGCGGTAGAAATCTCGAGTGTCTATTGTGTGACGGACCGGTAGGGTGCCATCCAGCTGGGCACTTTACTTAGAAGTGCAATTTTGAGAAGACAAGCAAAGGAAGAATACATAAAAAAAAAAAATCCCGGGGTTTGGCCTAGCTACCTATAATTGTTGATGCTTTTGACATTTCCAAGTCTTTTTCAGAATATCTCAGCAGCAGCCCCCCGCTGCTAATCAATAAGTGTGATTTTTTTTTCGTCATTTCTTCATTCGTCGGTAATTGGTGTGCACAGAGAAAGCAGTCGATGAAAGCCGTTATAAATACATTAATGGTTGCTGTCTCTCTTAGGGACTCAATTGTCAGGAGTTCCTGTTTAGCCATTTCTGCATTGCGCTCACCCTCTCCCCGCTACATTCTCCAAAATAAATGAATGAAAAAATAAATAAATAAATGCAGCAGAGAGAGTGAGACTCTTTTTTTTTTTTTTTAATGAGTGTGACAGATGGGCAGAACTGGAAATCTGGATGCCCAGATCTCTCTCTTTACTTGAGTCGCTAAGAGGTATACAAAATAGGTGAGAAGCAAAATGATACCCCAGCTCCACTGCCAATATGGTGATCTATGCTTTGATGAAGGCTTCTTAGCCGAAACGTGTCAGGGTAGCCTGTACCGTGTACCCATGTAACCCAATAAAGGACTTTTCTTCAAGAGCATCCGAGTCGCCAGCCCTTTTCTGATTCAAATACAAAATAGGTGGTTAGGCTGGCCTGTTTAACCGGTTCCTGACCGGCTCACGCATATTTACTGCGGCACAATGGCACCGCTGCGCGAAACCCCGTACGGGTACGGGGTCCCATTTGGGAGCCGCCGGAGGGTGCACGTGTGCGCCGCTGCATGGCGAGGGACCATGGCGTGCAATCGCGTGCACGAGAGCCAACACACAAATCCCTATTCTGTCAGGGGAGAGGAGATATATCGTTTGTTCCTACTAAGTAGGAACAAACGATATGTCGCCTCCCCCAGTCAGTCCAATCCCCTCACAGTTAGAACACACTGAGGGAACACACATTTAACCCCATTGATCGCCCCCTAGTGTTAACCCCTTCCCTACCAGTGACATTTACACAGTAATCAGTGCATATTTAGAGCTCTGAATCGCTGTATAAATGTCAGTGGTCCCAAAAATGTGTCAAAAGTGTCCGATCTGTCCGTCGCAATATTGCTAAAAATCACAGATCACTGACATTACTAGTTAAAAAAAAAAAAAAATGCCATATATATGCCATAAATCTTTCCCATAGTTTGTAGATGATATAACTTTTGCGTAAACCAATCAATATACGCTTATTGCGATTTTTTTTTTTTTTTTTACCAAAAATATGTAGAAGGATATATATTGGCCTAAACTGATGAAGAAATTAGTTTTTTAAAAACATTTTCTGGGGATAAAAGTAAAAAAGTTAAAAGTAAAAAATAGTTTTTTTTTCCAAAATTGACGCTCTTTTTTTTTTTGTTTATAGCGCAAGAAAATAAAAATCACAGAGGTGATCAAATACCACCAAAAGAAAGCTCTATTTGTGGGGAAAAAAGGACGCAAATTTAGTTTGGGTGCAACATTGCATGACCGCGCAATTGTCCGTTAAAGCGAAGCAGTGCCAAATTGTAAAAAGTGCTCTGGTCTGGAAGGGGGTAAAAACATCCGGGGCTGAAGTGGTTAAACCACTTGCCAACCAGGCTTCTTTTCTGGCAGTTTTTTGTTTACAGGTTTAAATCTGTGGGGGTTTTTTTGCTAGAAAATTACTTAGAACCCCCAAATATTATACATTTGTTTTTAGCAGAGACCCTAGGGAATAAAATGGCGATCCTTGCTATTTTATATTTCACACGGTATTTGCGCAGCAGTTTTTTAAACCACAATATATACCCCAATTTTTTTGATATAATGTGACAGATGATGTGACGCCGAGTAAATAGATACCCAACCTGTCACGCTTTAAAATTGCGCACGCTCGTGGAATGGCGACAAACTACGGTACTTAAAAATCTCCATAGGTGACGCTTTAAACACCTTTATAGGTTACCTGTTTAGAGTTACAGAGGAGGTCTAGAGTTAAAATTTATGTTTTCGCTCCAACGTTCGTGGTGATACCTCACACAAACACTGTTTACACATGCGTATGCAACTTACGCATTCGTTCGCTTCTACGCGTGAGCACGGAGGGATAGGGGTGCTTTAAAAAAAAAAAAAAAAAAAAATCTTATTTATTTTACTATTTATTTATTTTTTTCACATTTTTTATTTTTATTTTATTTAATAAATGGAAAAAGGCAGATTCCAAACATACATATATACATGTGCAGTAAGAAGTACACAAAAAAGGAAGAAAATGCATTGACAGGCTAGTTACACTTGCAACAGATTTGTGTTAAGAAGGATATGAAACCATCAATGGAACCTATCTGCTATACTCAGGACGAGTAGCAGAATGTATTTTGGGGTGTCATTTTGGCTATGTACATGCTATGTGTTAGAAAGACCTTCTAAATTGACAACTTTGTGAGAAAAAAATAGGTTTTCATTTTCTTTCCACATTTTCCAAAAACTTGTGGAAAGAAATGACATGTTCAAAAGACTCATTATGCCTCATAGAATATACATTGGGGTGTTTTCTTTCCAAAACGGGGTCATTTTGTGGGTAATTCCATTGTCCTGGTGCTCCAGGGCCTTCAAAATTGTGATATGGACTCAGGAAATGAAATGTGTAATTTATGCCTTTAGAACACCTGATGGTGCTACTTGGATGTTGGGCCTCTGTATGTGGCCAGGCTGTGGAAAAGTCTCACACATGGGGTATCGCCATAGTCAGGACGAGTAGCAGAATGTATTTTGGGGTGTCATTTTGGCTATGTAGATGCTATGTGTTAGAAAGATCTTCTAAATTGACAACTTTGTGAGAAAAAAATAGATTTTCATTTTCTTTCCACATTTTCCAAAAACTTGTGGAAAGAAATGACATGTTCAAAAGACTCATTATGCCTCATAGAATATACATTGGGTTGTTTTCTTTCCAAAATTGGGTCATTTTGTGGGTAATTCCATTGTCCTGGTGCTCCAGGGCCTTCAAAAATGTGATAGATACTCAGGAAATGAAATGTGTAATTTATGCCTTTAGAACACCTGATGGTGCTACTTGGATGTTTGGCCTCTGTATGCGGCCAGGCTGTGGAAAATTCTCACACATGGGGTATCGCCATAGTCAGGACGAGTAGCAGAATGTATTTTGGGGTGTCATTTTGGCTATGTACATGCTATGTGTTAGAAAGATCTTCTAAATTGACAACTTTGTGAGAAAAAAATAGGCTTTCATTTTCTTTCCACATTTTCCAAGAACTTGTGGAAAGAAATGACATGTTCAAAAGACTCATTATGCCTCATAGAATATACATTGGGTTGTTTTCTTTCCAAGTGGTGCTACTTGGATGTTGGGCCTCTGTATGTGGCCAGGCTGTGGAAAAGTCTCACACATGGGGTATCGCCATATTCAGGACGAGTAGCAGAATGTATTTTAGGGTGTAATTGCAATTATGCCTGCACCGTGTGTGAGAAATAACTTGTAAATATGACCATTTAGTGAAGAAAAAAAATATATATATATTTTTTAATTTACCAAAGCATTGTGGGGAAAAAAATTGCAACTTCAAAAAATTCACCATGCCTCTTACTAAATACCTCAGGCTGTCTTCTTTCTAAAAAGGGGTCATTTGGGGGGTTATTGTACTGTCCTGACATTTTAGGGCCTCAAGAAATGAGATAGGCCAATCAGTGCAATAGGATTGATACATTTTCAATAATGCGTAGCACGGCTTGTAGACTCTATAACTTTCACAGAAACCAATGATCATACACTTATCAGGATTTTTTTTTTTACCAAAGACATGTAGTAGAATACATTTTTGCCTAAATTTGCAACAAAATTAAATTTTTTTGGCTTCTTTTAAAAGAGAAAGTAGAAAATTTGGGGTTTTTTTTTCAAAATATTCGCTCTTTTTTCGCTTATATCACAAAAAAAAAAAAAAAAAATGAAGTGGTGAATAAATACCACCAAAAGAAAGCTCTGTTTGTGTGAACAAAATGATAAAAAATTTCATTTGAGTATAGTGTAATTGTCATTCAAAGTGAGAGAGAACACTGAAAGTTGAAAATTGGTCTGGGGAGGATTTGAGAGTGTCCGGTATTGAGGTGGTTAAATAAAAAATGCATGAAAAAAATGTGTTTCTTGTGTAGACAGGAAAATTGAATTTGTCTTGTATGTTAGATCGGTGGACTGGCACTTTTCTCGTTTGCTGAGACACCTTCACTTCTGCAGTAGACTGTAAACGCTTTGCCCAGCATGCGTCTATCTCAGATTGAAGCACGCAGCACAGTTGTCTCTCCATTGCTGTGGAAGCTTTTGAGACACAGCGGGTGATAAAATATTCAATGTCAGATGTACTTGGAAAAAAAAAAAAAGAAAAATCCCTGCCTTGGCTCTTACACCTTTTTAAAGTTCAGGGCTTCAAGTATCTTTTGAATTTCATGACTTGTTCAGATGCCATTAGTGCGGGTGCAGGAGAACGAGTAGAGCCCGAGTATAATCTGCCTTGGATTTTCCTAGCTCTGAGGGCCTTCCGAAACCATCCATTCAATGAGGTGGACTTAAAGTGGTGGCCCGGCCGAAATGATACTTTTTAAATAAAAATACCCCTATAATACACAAGCTTAATGTATTCTAGCAAAGTTAGTCTGTAAACTGTTTTGTTAGTTTATAGCAGTAGTTTGTTATTTTATAAACTTGCAGCAGGACGTGGCCATCTTAAGTGTGGGCATCTGAAGCCAGACTGTATTTCTTCCTGGATCTCATCCTTGCAGATCTCGCACATGCTCAGTGCAGCACAAGCAGTGTAATAGGTTTCAGGTCAGGTTTCCATATAGCAATGGCAGTGTCAGAGGAAGTTGCCGCCCCTTCCCAGAAGGCATTGCAAACAGGAAATGATGCGATGGGCCGCGGCCAGGGAGGAGGAAGTGAAAAATGAATACAGCAGATATACAGTAGGTGCTAAGAAAATTTTTTTTTTTAAATATCCAATTTGTTTACAGTGCACAGTTTAGTGAGGGATGCTGAAGAGTTGTAAAAGTGGGTGGAACTCCACTTTAAGCTAGGTTTACACATGTCCAGTGCGAATTTCCCCCCCTCCGTTTTTTACTGCGAATTTCCTAAGCAGCTGTTTAACAGTTCAGCTGCTATTTTAGCAGCGGTTCAGATGCAGGCAATCACCAGCACCTTTAACGTCAGCTGGTTGTTAAGGAGTGGGCCAGGAAGCCGGTTGCCGCGTCCTTAACAACGGATGGCTCATCACCTGTCAGCGGGATTACCTACTGACAGCTGAATGTAAAAAAAAAAACATTGCCGGCAATAAAAAAAATCTTTGCCCTCGCTCCAAGGTACCCCCCCAGAACTATACCAGGCCACATGCCCTCAACATGGGGGGGGGTTGCTTTGTTTGGGGCGAGGGCATAGATTTTTTTATTGTCGCTCATCCCCCCCCACCCTTTCCTGGGCTGCCAGGCTGCATGCTCAGATAAGGGCGTGGCATAGATTTTGGGGGGAAGCCCATGCCATTTTTTTTTTTCTGACATGGGAGTTCCCCTTAACCTCCCTGACGGTATTCCCGAGTGTGGCTCGGGGGTTACATTTCAGCACCATTAGCGGTAACCCCGAACCACACTCGGGATTACATTGCAGGATCCTGGTGCGGTGTTACTTACCCTGTCCCCAGGATCCTGCGATGTCCCCCCCCCCCCCGCTGTGTCCGCGGGCTCCGTCCTCCTCCCGAAGCCTCTCTGTGCCGGGCTCCGTTCCCTGCGAGCGTCGCGACGCACGGGGGGCGGAGCCTGGCGGCAAATTAAAAATAAAAATATCAACACATACGGTACTGTGATCTTACAGATTACAGTACTGTATGAAATTATTTCACATCCCTTTTGTCCCCAGTGCTTTGTCCCATGCCCTCCATGCAGTTTTATATTATATATACTGTTCTTTCTGCCTGAAAACTGGAGATTTTCCATAGCAACCAAAAAGTGTCCCTTTTTGGTTGCTATGGACAATCTCAAAAGTGGCTTAGACCTATCTGGAAAGTCAGTTTTTCCTCCTTTTCTGGGTCACCTTGGAGCCCCTCATTCTGCATCCATGAGAATCCCTGAGTACCCTGAGTCTCTGGTAGCCCCTGTTAAAGGGACAACAACCCAAACACTGGTTATATACATATACAGGTTTTTATACCTGTTGTACAGTGCAGAGCCGCAAGCAGCAGCATGCGCATGCGCAGATGTCTGGGCCAGCTGACCAACAGGAATTCCCTGATAATTATATACTGAATATCCATGATTTATTTTGTTCTTATGTAGCACTTTGTTCGTTCACTTCTGCTTGCCTCACGTCAGAGCCTGCAAAGGCCAAACACAAGTTATCCCACCAACCAGGTATAATCAAAAGGTAAAAATACCAGTCATATTATTTTATTTTTTTTTCTCCATTCCTTTTACTTGCAAATTGGCTTAATTCCACGATACGAATATGAAACGTGACATATCTGGGGCAGGCTCAGGTCTGCTCCTTTCTGTCAGTTCCAGCCTGTTGACTTGATATTATCAGAGATCTTCATTCAGCTACACTGACCGTTCTACATTATTTATATCATGGTTAAACAATCCTTCTGGGGGTTATGCAGTAATCATAGGTACAGAAAAAAAAACTGTGTATACATGTTCACAATTTCCAAACAAGTGTACAAAGACATCCTTTAAAGAACACGGGTTCCGCACTGACTGGGCGATGTCAAGGCACCCTCCCTGAAATGGAGAATGTTGGCTTTGATTGCTATGATATTCATCGGGTGTCTGATTAGGATAGCGCAGTGGTTTTCAAACTGCGGCCCGAGGGCCAGATGTGACTTTTTGCTTGCTTTTATCCCCCTTGGGGCATTATCCCCCACCCACCATCAGAAACATAGGCGTGCGCACAGGGTGTGCAGGGTGTGCCCAGGCACACCCTAATCACCCCATGGGCATTAGTGTTATCGCTCTGTGTAGCAACAGGAACATGGTAAAGATCTCCCTCTTACCTGCTCTGCCATAAGAAAAGTGTATGCTCTTCTCTTTCACTGTGCCGGCAGGGAGATCAATGTGCCGAGTTCATATATATGTAGACACATACACACGCATGTGTGTTTGAGCTTAAGGGTGCACACCCTAGTGCAATAGGCTGCGCACACTTATGATCAGAAACAATGGGGCATAGTTCCTGCCACTGACACTAATGATGGGGCACTATTCCTCCCACTGAAACCAACGATGAGGCACCAGTCTTCCCACTGACACCAGTGTTGGGGCAATAATCCTTTCACTGATAACAATGATGGGGCACTATTCATTTTCTCTGATACCAATGACGGGACACTATTCCTCCCATTGATACTAAAGATGGGGCACTATTCCTCCTACTAACACCAACGACGAGGCGCTATTCCTCCCATTGATATCAAAGATGGGGCACTATTCTTTCCACTGACACCAATGCTGGGGCACTATTCTTTTCACTTACACCAATGATGGGACACTATTCCTCTCACTGATACCAATGATGGGACACTATTCCTCCCACTGACACCAACGATGGGGCACTATTCCTCTCACTGATACCAATGATGGGGCACTATTCCTCTCACTGATACCAATGATGGGACACTATTCCTCTCACTGATACCAATGTTGGGACACTATTCCTTCCACTGACACCAATGATGGGACACTATTCCTCCTACTGACACCAATGATGGGGCACTATTCCTCCCACTAATACCAATGATGGGACACTATTCTTCCCACTGACACCAATGCTTGGAAACTATTCCTCTCATTGATGCCAACGATGGGGCACTATTCTTTCCACTGACACCAATGATGGGGCACTATTCCTCCCGCTGACACCAATGATTGGACACTATTCCTCCCACTGACACCAATGATGGGACACTATTCCTCCCACTGACACCAATGATGGGGCACTATTCCTTCCACTGACACCAATGCTTGGAAACTATTCCTCTCATTGATGCCAACGATGGGTCACTATTCTTTCCACTGACACCAATGATGGGACACTATTCCTCCCACTAATACCAATGATGGGACACTATTCTTCCCACTGACACCAATGCTTGGAAACTATTCCTCTCATTGACACCAATGATGGGACACTATTCCTCCCACTGACACCAATGATGGGACACTATTCCTCCCACTGACACCAATGACAGGGCACTATTCCTCCCACTGACACCAATGATGGGGCACTATTCCTCCCACTGACACCAATGATGGGGCACTATTCCTCCCACTGACACCAATGCTTGGAAACTATTCCTCTCATTGTGATGGTTTTGCATCCACAAGCTCCCTCCGTGCATGATCTCCTATACGCAGTGTGATTATTTGGCCCCTTCTTTATAAGGAGCCCGGACTTTTTATTTATTTTATTTTTTATGTAGCTTGCTGTTTGTTTATAGCTTTTAATAAAGTAATTTTAAACGTATCACACTACGGGAGCCCTGTTTCTTTCCTATGAGGACGACCCAGACCACTGACGGGTACATCATATCTGGAGCGGAAGCACCCGGGGACAGCTCTACTGGAACCTAAGACGCCATTCTACTGCCTGGCACTACATGCCTATTACCCCTGCAGGGGTGTAGGGAGCTGGTGAGTGGGGATCCTTGAGGGGGAGCACCGCAAGTCACTGGATATCAGCTGCTTTTCTCACGAAAGTCACTATTCACAAGAACTTTGCTCATGTTGGAACTTTATGCACTATTTTTGCTTATGTTGGAACTTCATTTATTATTTTTTCAGATTTTCACTTTTTTCCTATTCTTCATTATTTTTTGCATCATCATTATTTTTGCTACACATGATGAACTGATTTAAGATTTATATCCCCTACCCGTTCATTCAGTATTGTGGATGGGAGTGTGGTTTAACACGGATTTTGGATTTATATCATATATCACTATTTGCACGTATTGATTAATGACATTTGTAGGGGGGATTTCTATCTAAGATTCCTCTCTATGCAATAGGTTCGGGTGTTTATTTGATTTTTATTTTATTTTAGTTTATTTATTTCATATATCGTATTATATCTACATTGTTATGGATGGTTAGCTACATACACCTCAGCTGTACACACTAGCACGGTTTACCAATTATAATAGGTGCATACACTCATAAATTAATGTTTTTGTGGCTGAGTGGTTTTTTTCTCGCTCTGTATACACGAGCACGGATTAATAAATCCAAATAGGTACCCCGACATAGGTAGCGCCACTTACCCCTATCTATAATTTTTTTACTATTCCTCTCATTGATGCCAACGATGGGCCACTATTCTTTCCACTGACATTAATGATGAGGCACTATTCCTCCCACTAACGCCAACGAAGAGGAACTATTTCTCACGCTGACACCAACAATAAGGCACTAGGCACTCTCTCATCCATGTCTTTATGGACCTTGCTTTGTGCACTGGTGTGCAGTCATGTTGGAACAGGAAGGGGCCATCCCCAAACTGTTCCCACAAAGTTGGGGGCATGAAATTGTCCAAAATGTCTTGGTGTGCTGATGCCTTAAGAGTTCCCTTCACTGGAACTAAGGGGCCAAGCCCAACCCCTGAAAAACAACCCCCCACACCATAACCCCCCCTCCACCAAATGATTTGGACCAGTGCCACAAAGCAAGGTCCATGGGGCGGAGGAACTTGACTGGCCTGCACAGAGTCCTGGCCGCAACCTGATTAGAGCGGAGACTGCGAGCCAGGCCTTCTCGTCCAACATCAGTGCCTGACCTCACAAATGCTCTTCTGGAAGAATGGTCAAACATTCCCATAGACACCCTCCTAAACCTTGTGGACGGCCTTCCCAGAAGAGTTGAAGCTGTTATAGCTGCAAAGGGTAGAGCCAACTTAATATTGAACCCTACGGACTAAAAGCTGGATACACACTATACACTTTTTGTTGTTTGATTTCCCTTCAACTATGTAGTGGAAGGGCCAGCCTGGTTGCATACAAATTGAAAGTGTTTTGGTTCGACCTCATATTATATGGTTTTGTTAAATCTAAAGAAAATTTATATAGTGTGTATCCAGCTTAAGACTGGGATGGCCATTAACCGCTTGCCAACCAGCGCACGCCAATTTACGTCGGCAGAATGGCACTGGTGGGCAAAAGGGTGTACAGGTACGTCCCCTTTAAGACGCGACACTGCACGCCCGCCACGTGCTCCGTGACCGTGACTGCGGGTCCCGCGGACTAGATGTGCTCGCGATCGTGTCACGGAGAGGTAAAACGGGGAGATGCTTTTGTAAACAAAGCATTTCCCCGTTCTGCCTAGTAACAGGCCAGAGATCACTGCTCTCTGTCATCGAGACCAGTGATCACTGTCCTGTGTGTTGAAGCCCATCCCCCCCACAGTTAGAATCACTCCCTAGGACACACTTAACCCCTTCATCGCCCCCTAGTGTTTAACCCCTTCCCTACCAGTGTCATTTACAGCAATCAATGCATTTATATAGCACTGATCGCTGTATAAATGACAATGGTCCCAAAATAGTGTCAAAAGTGTCCGATCTGTCCGCCATAATGTCGCAGTCCCGATAAAAATCGCAGATCGCCGCCATTACTAATAAAAAAAAAAAAAAAAATTTATAATACAAATGTCATAAATCTATCCCCTATTTTGTAGACGCTATAAATTTTGCGCAAACCAATCAATATACGCTTATTGCGATTTTTTTTTTTTTAAACAAAAATATGTAGAAGAATACGTATCGGCCTAAACTGAGGAAAAAATTTGTTTTTTTTAATCTATTTTTGGGGGATATTTATTATAGCAAAAAGTAAAAAAATATTGCTTTTATTTTTCAAAATTGATGCTCTTTTTTTTTTGTTTATAGTGCAAAAAAATAAAAAACGCAGAGGCGATCAAATACCACCAAAAGAAAGCTCTATTTGTGGGGGGAAAAAAAGGACGTCAATTTTGTTTGGGTGCAACGTGGCACGACCGCGCAATTGTCAGGGACGCAGTGCCGAATTACATAAAGTGTTCTGCTCAGGGGGGTGTTAAATTCTTCCGGGGCTGAAGCGGTTAAAGTTCATGTGCGTGTAAAGCAGGAACTTTATGCAATTAGCGGACCTCCAGCTGTTGCAAAACTACAAGTCCCATCATGCCTCTCTGTGTAATCCTTGTGGCTGTCAGAGTCTTTTCTATGCCTCATGGGACTTGTAGTTCTGCAACAGCTGGAGGTCCGCTAAATTGCATATCCCTGGTGTAAAGGCAGGCGTCCCAATACTTTTGGTCATGTAGTGTATGTCGTTTGCAGCATCTGCACAGGAGCTCTGCGAACTCAAAGCTCCCCTGTCCATGGTGCTGATTATCTCGGCTCGTTCACTTTTACAGCCCTGTGTTCACAATGTTAGTTTGCACGGAGGGGGTGCGACGGTTGTGCTGCACCTAACTGTTGATTCTGAGGTTTTTAATTACAGATGTTTTTTTTTTTTTCCTTCTCTGTTCACTTGTAGCTCATCGATACACTTTACGATATCAGCCGGCAGCTCGCAAAATAAAACCACACAAGTACCGAGCAGATTACAATCAAAGCTTGTAGCGATTATTAACGCTACCTATTGAAATGCGAGCGAGATAATCTAATCTATTTTATTTCTACAAAAGGAACCTGAGCCTGAATAAGAAATCCCATTCGGCTAACAGCTGTTTAGGACTTGAGAGTGGTGTCTGTCTGCAGGAAAGAGGAAGAGCGCTCTGGAAATTAAATCAGGAAAACAAAAATGTATTTGTGAAAAGGAGATAATAGCAGCCATTGTTCATTGTTGGAGTGAGGAACAGTACACATTACAATTTTCCCGAGCGCTCAAGGAGCCATTGCTGGATAAATCGACTTTGAAGGATACTGAGTCTTAAAAAAAAAAATAGAAAATGTTTCCTAATTGTGGCACCCAGGAGTTAAGGCAGGGTTGCTCCTCACAAAATTTCCTTCCCAGGAGTAGTTATCCTGGTTGATGGCTATGCCCCGTACACACGATCGGATTTTCCGACAACGAATGTCGGATGTGAGCTTGTTGGCAGGAAAGCCCGAGCGTGTGTACGCTCCATCGAACATTGGTTGGAGGACTTTCCGCCAACCAATGTTGGCTAGCATGATCTCGAATTTTCAGCCAACAAATTTTTGTCGTCGGACTTTCCGATCGTGTGTACACAAGTCCGTCGCACAAAAGTCAGCGCGTGCTCGGAATCAAGTACGAGCCGGAAGCCCTCGGTCTTGTAAAACTAGCGTTCGGAATGGAGACATCACGTACGTCTTGTACGTCACTACGTTCGTAATTGTTGGCCAACATTTGTGTGACCGTGTGTATGCAAGACAAGTTGGAGCCAACAACTTTCGAACAAAAATCCACGGTTTTGTTGTCGGAAAGTCCAATCGTGTGTACGATTTGCATGTTCGCATAAGAGATCTATTGATTTCTCCCTATGTTTGGCCTTGTTGCACTTTCCTCTTTTACCACTAGGTAGCCGGGTACTTGGTGGTACTAGATACGAGAAGGGTAACCCAAGGATTGGCATCTCAGCCAATGGGCAGGGGTTTTCTTGGATCCCTTGGCCTACTGGGAGAGCCCATATATTTGGGTGAGGTCAGGTGGTCTGTGTTCTGTGCCACCTGTCTGGGTGGGCATGTGTTGTACTGCCCGGGCTGCTAGGCTGGAGATGGGGCCTATCCCGGTGGCATCTGGCTTCTGGGCTGTCTGAGGGCCTATCCAGAAGCAGGAGAGCAACTCAGGGTTGGGACTGCGGCTTGCAGTCCAACCAGAAGTGACGGTTCTGCCGGCCGGAGAACCTGTCGTGGTTGGAGGTAGAGGGGAAGCTGTCGCCAGTAAGGGACTATCCGCCTTATTACCAGGGACCACTGTGAGTAACTGAAGCAAGTACCGGAGCAGTATTCTCAACAACCGGGGGCGGTGAAGAATCTGGAAACTTCAGTGGGAATCAAGCCAGGGACCCAGCCAGCGGAGGTGACGTTTTGCAGAGCAACCTTGTGTGTCAAGCCAGGGACCGAGCAGGCCAGTGGGGTGAAGCTTGAGAGGTATCTAAAGTGCCAAGCTAGGGACCCAGCAGAGAAGCGGGGGTGACGCTTGAGGAAGATACCACCCTGAAGATTGGAGGAGCTCAAGGGATTCAGTGGCAGTGAATCAGAGGGTCTACCACTAGGTGAACGGGTACTTGGTGGAACTAGATATGAGAAGGGCAACGCAAGGTCAGGTTATGGGTACCACCATGAAGATTGGAGGAGCTCAAGGGATTTAGTGGCAGTGAATCAAAGGGTCTACTGAGAGACCGGGATCTCAGTGAGCTGAAGAACTACAAGGAGTGATTGTAGTGAAAGAGAAAGGAACTGTTATGTTTGTGTTAGGAACTGTGAAAGACTGTTGCCATAGGAGACGGCATTCCTGCACATGCAGATGTGGCATCTTGCTGGATGCCTTTCCCTGCATGGCTGTCCTCCCATTGAAGTCTCGGAGTCTGCCAATTGATCTTGCAACTACCTAAGGGTGTCCTGGCCCCAACCCTCTTTCCCCCCAAAAAAGATTGCAAAGAGAAATAAACTTTCTTTTGCATTCAAGAAGTGTCTGGCGCCCAATGACTTTAACTACTGTGCACCCACCTTGCCTCACAACCCGCCACATACAGAAGGATGTAAGCTATCTCTGGCCATGGAGGTTTTCATTAAACCAAAGGAGACCTTGCTACATAATATTATGCAAAAAAAAAAAAGAAGAAAAAAAAAAGTGCTACATTTGCAAATCTAGCACTTTTGTTCTCATTCACATGTGGCATACTAAAGTGTACTCCCGTGTAAGGGCCATGTTTGCCCACATGGGGATGCACAGGTGTTCCATGCATCTCCATGCAAGCAGCCCCTTTCGTTTCAATTTGGACGCAGCATCTGCACGAACATAGGGGGTTGATTTACTAAAGGCAAATGGACTGTGCACTTTGCAAAGTGCAGTTGCACTCTGCAAGAACAGTTGCTCCGGAGCTTAGTAAATGAGCAGAAGCTCTGCTGACTTCAATCATCTGCAAGCAAAAATGCTGTTTTTTTATTTATTTTCCTAGCATGGGATTAGGTATTCTCTTTGTAAAGTAAAAATTGATCTAATTTACTAAGCTCTGGAGCAACTGCACTTGCAGAGTACAACTGCAAAGTCTATTTGCCTTTAGTAAATCAACCCCATAGTCGCTGCTCCCAATCGGACAGCCATGCATTGCATTGCTCAGTGTCAGAAACCATGAAATCAGACTGAGACAGAAGTACAGTTAAATCACATGTAGTGGAACAGCAAGCAGGATCTGGAGCCAGAAAGGATGTCAGCAAAGCAAGTCTTTAAACAGGAACGCAGGAGAATGTGTCTGTGATGTTGACCAAGGCGAAGGCAGAGATCCTCTGGACTGGACGGCTTAAGTAGGCAGGACTGACAAGCAGGATATCATCAACAGGTGAGTAACTGTGGAGAGAAAGGAGCTGGCAATTAGCCGACAGCTGAGCGGCCAGCTCTGAGAAGGAAGGGCTGAGCCCAGCCCTGACACCTGGCACGCAGACAGTGGGGTTGATTTATTAAAGGTAAATAGATTATGCCCTTTGCAAAGTGGAGTTGCACTCTTCAAGTGCAGTTGTTTCAGAGCTTACTAATCATCATCATCCAATCATGTGCAAGCAAAAATTTGTGTTTTTTTTTTTTTTAAACTTTCCTTCAACGTGATTGGGTATTCTTAGCAAAGTGCAGATTTACCTCATTTACTAAGCTCTGAAACAACTGTACTTGCAGAGTGCCCGGTCTATTTGCCTTTAGTAAATCAACACCTGTGTGTGCTCGGGGCTGTGCACCCACAGGACTGTCCTGAGTATGTCAGGGAATACTTGGGTAATTGGAGAGGAGTGCCCAAAGTTAAAAAAAAAGTCTCACTTGATGACTTTTGTAGTTTTACTATTGAAGCTAAAAGTATACAAGTAGTTCCAACGCGTTTCAGGGAAATTGCCTTCTTCGGGGCTATATTTCTTAGAGAATGGTTAAACCATGGGTGCTCAACAGTGGCGGCTCGTCAATTAGGGGCACCCGGGCGCCGCCCCCTCTCTATCCACGGCCGCCACCTCCTAATTAATGCTCTATGATCCACATGCCGCTACCCCCTATTCATGCGTCCGACCCGTTTCAGGACACCGGGCACATAAATTACAGCGGCGGGGGTGGTTTTTTTTTGAAGCACCTGATTAGAGCCATAGGCTCTAATAGGCCTCAAAATAGGGTGGGCTCTGGGCGCAGAGCATTGCGTCGTGAGCCCACCCAGGTGTTACAACAGCGAATGAATATTCGCTGTTGTAACACTGATCCTCCTCCCGGGCCAATCGGGAAGCAGGTCTGATACCCATCACTCGATTGGCTGAAAGGACAGGCGATCCTATTGGATGCCTAGGAGGAGGGGAGAAGAGGCATGGCAGAAGTGAGGAGGAGAAGACACAGGAGCCGCCGCCTATGATGACACTGTACTGCACTGGTGACAGTGTGTAAAAAAAAAAAAAAAAAAAAAAAAAAAAAAAGGGAATTTATTAAAAAAAAGTCCTCATTTTCCAAAAACTTTTTTGAAAAACTTGCCATGCCTCTTACTAATTAACCTGGACTGTCCAAAAAGGGGTCATTTTGGGGGTATTTGTCCTGATGTTTTCAGGCCTCAAGAAATGAGACCGGGCGTCAGTACATCAGGATTGATCGATTTTCAGATACATCCCATAGTTGTTCATTCAGGGCTCGAGTCCTGCAGGAACACATGCGAATGGCGTTCCTGTACTCTTTCCACAGCAGGGATATCGTTCCCGTTAGCAGCCGCATCCTGCAGGGCTGCTGGCGCAACCGCGCACGCGACATTCCGTAGCCTGCAAAGCTCATACACGTTCGCCCATTTTCAGTCAGGCAGGCGCATGCGCAGTGGTGTAATGGTGCCACCTGGTGCCCTTTCTGAATGGAAGGCAGTAACACAGCAGCACACAGCAGAGAGCAGGAGGACAGTAGCAGTACACTGATGTGAGTGTCCTGGTGGCGGCGCCTTGCCACAGCAGAGAGGAGGACACTGGTATGAGGGGGGCAGAGGAGGACATTACTGTGGGGGGGAGGTGAAGGGGGCAGGATGACATTACTGGGGGGAGTGAAGAGGGCAGAGGAGGACATTACTGGGGGGTGAATAAAGGGGCAGAGGCGGACATTACTGGGGGGGGGGTGAAGTCAGAAGAGGTGGACGTTACTGGGGGGAGGTGAAGGGGGCAGAGGAGGACATTCCTGTGGGGAGAGTGAAGGGGGCAGAGGACGTTACTTGCGGGGGGGGGGGGGGAGTGAAGGGGACAGAGGTGAACATTACTGTGGTGGGAGGTGAAGGGGACAGAGGAGGACATTACTGGGGGGTGGTGAAGGGGGCAGAGGAGGACATTACTGCGGGGGGAGGTGAAGGGGACAGAGAAGGACATTATTGTGTGGGGAGGTGAAGGGGACAGAGGAGGACATTACTGGGGGGTGGTAAAGGGGGCAGAGGACACCATTACTGTGGGGGGGAGGTGAAGGGGACAGAGGAGGACATTACTGGGGGGGGTGAATGAAGGGGCAGAGTTGGACATTACTGGGGGGGTGAAGTCAGAAGAGGTGGACGTTACTGGGGGGAGGTGAAGGGGGCAGAGGACGTTTCTTGCGAAAGGGGGAGTGAAGGGGACAGAGGTGAACATTACTGTGGGGGGAGGTGAAGGGGACAGAGGAGGACATTACTGTGGGGGGAGGCGAAGGGGACAGAGTAGGACATAACTGGGGGGTGGTGAAGGGGGCAGAGGAGGACATTACTGTGGGGGGAGGTGAAGGAAGGGGACAGAGGAGGACATTACTGTGGGGGGAGGTGAAGGGGGCAGAGGAGGACATTACTGTGGGGGGAGGTAAAGGGGACAGAGGAGGAGATTACTGTGGGGGGAGGTGAAGGGGACAGAGGAGGACATTATTGTGTGGGGAGGTGAAGGGGACAGAGGAGGACATTTCTTGGGGGTGGTGAAGGGGGGCAGAGGAGGACATAACTGTGGGGGGAGGTAAAGGGGGCAGAGGAGGAGATTACTGTGGGGAGAGGTGAAGGGGACAGAGGAGGACATTACTGTGGGGGGAGGTAAAGGGGACAGAGGAGGACATTACTGTGGGGGGAGGTGAAGGGGACAGAGGAGGAGATTACTGTGGGGAGAGGTGAACGGGACAGAGGAGGACATTACTGTGGGGGGAGGTAAAGGGGACAGAGGAGGACATTACTGTGGGGGGAGGTGAAGGAAGGGGACAGAGGAGGACATTACTGTGGGGGGAGGTGAAGGGGGCAGAGGAGGACATTACTGTGGGGGGAGGTAAAGGGGACAGAGGAGGACATTACTGTGGGGGGAGGTGAAGGGGACAGAGGAGGACATTATTGTGTGGGGAGGTGAAGGGGACAGAGGAGGACATTTCTTGGGGGTGGTGAAGGGGGCAGAGGAGGACATTACTGTGGGGGGAGGTGAAGGGGACAGAGGAGGACATTACTGGGGGGGGAGTGAAGGGGGCAGAGGATGTTACTGGGGAGGAGTGAAGGGGTCAGAGGAGGACATTACTGTGGGGGGTTTATAGGGACAGAGGAGGACATTACTGGGGGGGAGGTGAAGGGGCAGAGGACGTTACTGGGGGGGAGTGAAGGGGACAGAGGTGGACATTACTGGGGGGTTTAAGGGGACAGAGGTGGACATTACTGGGGGGTTTATGGGGACAGAGGAGGACATTACTGGGGGGAGGTGAAAGGGCAGAGGTGGACATTACTGGGGGGTGAAGCGGCAGAGATGGACATTACTGGGGGGGTTAAGGGGACAGAGGAGGACATTACGGGGGGGGTGAGGGGGCAGAGATGGACATTACTGGGGGGGTGAAGGGGCAGAGGTGGACATTACTGGGGGGTGAAGGGGCAGAGGTGGACATTACTGGGACGGTGATGGGGCAAAGGTGGACATTACTGGGGGGGTGAGGGAGCAGAGATGGACATTACTGGGGGGGTGAAGGGGCAGAGGTGGACATTACTGGGGGGGGGGAGGGGGCAGAGAAGGACAGTGCTGTGGGGGCAGGGCTCGAGTCCTGCAGGAATGCACGGAAATACACTTTTTTATTTTTGATGTCGGGGGGGGAGGGGGAATCTTAGGTGAGTTCCCACACTTTTTTTCCCAGGACTTGACCCCTGCCAGTATCGAAGTGGTTAATCTCTTTGGTAACACTGCAAGTTCAAATTTAAACTGCTGGAATTTTGTGAGAGATTTATCTTAGAATGATCAGTGGATAGAATTCTAATGTACATTGACAACGCGTTTCAGTAATGCAATACCTTAAATGAAACAGCCATTTATAAAATCTGAAACTGGATGCAAGGACAGCTAGATTCTCTAAATGTGGAATTGCTCATCAATTTAATGTGCTGTAGTGTCAGAAGCAGTTATCACACGCTCCCATTATTATCACCTTTCTCTATTTTAGCAGATTAAATGTCCTTATTTCTTAAAGTAAAATACCTTGTCTTCGACACGACCCCGTGACCTCGCCTTCCATTACATCAAATTGCCTCGCTCTTCGCTCTTTGTTGGAGCTGTGCGTGCCTCCGTTATGCTCGCTCATATATACTCTGTGATAGGGTGAAAGCCTGGGACAAAGCTATGGGTCTATGATCAAAGGACAAGGAGAACTGAAAAAAGCTTTTAATGAATGTTCCTTTTTTAATGTGAGTGAAAGTAGAAATACAGTGCCTTGCAAAAGTATTCACCCCCTTGGCTTTTTACCTATTTTTACATTACAGCCTTTAGTTCAATGTTTTTTTAATCTGAATTATATGTGATGGATCAGAACACAATAGTTTAAGTTGGTGAAGTAAAATTAGAAAAATATATACATAAAATTATTTTTCAGAAATAAAAAACTGATAATTGGCATGTGCGTATGTATTCACCCCCTTTGTTATGAAGCCCATAAAAAGCTCTGGTACAACCAATTACCTTCAGAAGTCACATAATTAGTGAAATGATGTCCACCTGTGTGCAATCTAAGTGTCACATGATCTGTCATTACATAGACACACCTTTCTGAAAGGCCCCAGAGGCTGCAACACCTAAGCAAGAGGCACCACTAACCAAACACTGCCATGAAGACCAAGGAACTCTCCAAACAAGTAAGGGACAATGTTGTTGAGAAGTACAAGTCATCTTGATCCCTAGGAGCACCATCAAATCTATCATAACCAAATGGAAAGAACATGACACAACAGCAAACCTGCCAAGAGACGGCCGCACACCAGAACTCACGGACCGGGCAAGGAGGGCATTAATCAGAGAGGCAGCACAGAGACCTAAGGTAACCCTGGAGGAGCTGCAGAGTTCCACAGCAGAGACTGGAGTATCTGTACATAGGACGACAATAAGCCGTACGCTCCATAGAGTTGGGCTTTATGGCAGAGTGGCCAGAAGAAAGCCATTACTTTCAGCAAAAAACAAAATGGCACATTTTGAGTTTGTGAAAAGGCATGTGGGAGACTCCCAAAATGTATGGAGGAAGGTGCTCTGGTCTGATGAGACTGAAATTGAACTTTTTGGCCAAAGTAAACGCTATGTCTGGTACAAACCCAACACTTCACCCAAAGAACACCATCCCAACTGTGACCACATGGTGGTGGCAGCATCATGCTGTGGAGATGTTTTTCAGCAGTCGGGACTGGGAAACTGGTCAGAGTTGAGTGAAAGATGGATGGTGCTAAATACAGGGATATTCTTGAGCAAAACCTCTACCACTCTGTGTGTGATTTGAGGCTAGGACGGAGGTTCACCTTCCAGCAGGACAATGACCCCAAACACACTGCTAAAGCAACACTTGAGTAGTTTAAGGCAGTGGTTCTCAACCTCTCTAGTGCCGTGACCCCTTGATAAAATTTCCCAACTTGTGGAAACCCCTAACAGTAAAATTATTTTCTAGCGTGGGCTGTCAGCGCCGAAGGCAAGACAAGTAATTTGCGCCCCTAACCCACGGACATTTTGCGCTCCCTGAGTTCCTTCCACTTGTACAGTATTAAAAACCTCTTATGGTACATTTTAGGATGTATCACTATTTCTCTTTGTTCACCTTTCTTTCCCTTTTATCTCTCTCTATCCTAATTTCTTGTTTTTTTCCCCATCCCTCTCTCTAGCCATCTTTCTTGTCCTTTCTCTTATTCTTTCTCTCCCTTTTTCTTTGTTCCTCCCCCTCTTTTCCTCTCCCGTCCATGTATTCTCTATTTTTATTTCTTCTGTTACTCCTTGGTGGGTGGGTGGGTGGGGATGGGATTAGTGGCAGTGCTGGGAGGAGTTCTGATCAGCCAACTTGAGCGCTCTTGATCAAGGTCATCTGTTGATCTGAGAACTGTGGTGGGGACTTTTATTGGCAACTATAATCACAGGTAGTGTTACTCACGGTGTCTCCAGCTCTGTTGTGTCTCGCAGCAGGGACACCTACGCCAAAATCAGGACATAGGGTCTCCTCCAGCCCCTCTCACTTCACAATCCTCACCAGTCAGCTGACCTCTAGTCTCTGCCCCCCATCCATGCAGTGAACTGAATAGGCGGCTGCGAAGAGGCTGAGTGGGCGGCTAAGGGCTTCAGGAACAGCCCTGTTGGGCGGCCGCGAAAAGGCTGGTAGAGAGTGGTGCAGGCTTCAGGAACAGCCCAGGATTCGGTGACCCCTGGCAAATTGTCATTCGACCCCCAGGTTGAGAACCACTGATTTAAGGGGAAACATGTACATGTGTTGGAATGGCCTAGTCAAAGCCCAGACCTCAATCCAATAGAAAATCTGTGGTCAGACTTAAAGATTGCTGTTCACAAGTGCAAACCATCCAACTTGAAGGAGCTGGAGCAGTTTAGGAAAAGGAGGAATGGGCAAAAATCCCAGTGGTAAGATGTGGCAAGCTCATAGAGACTTATCCAAAGCGACTTGGAGCTGTGATAGCCGCAAAAGGTGGCTCTACAAAGTATTGACTTTAGGGGGGTGAATAGTTATGCACATCAACTTTTTCTGTTATTTTGTCCTATTTGTTGTTTGCTTCACAATAAAAAAAAAAAATCTTCAAAAGTTGTGGGCATGTTCTGTAAATTAAATGATGCAAATCCTCAAACAATCCATGTTAATTCCAGGCTGTGAGGCAACAAAACACGAAAAATGCCAAGGGGGTGAATACTTTTGCAAGGCACTGTATGT
The DNA here is from genome assembly GCF_042186555.1 of Aquarana catesbeiana. Classification (NCBI taxonomy): domain Eukaryota; kingdom Metazoa; phylum Chordata; class Amphibia; order Anura; family Ranidae; genus Aquarana; species Aquarana catesbeiana. The sequence goes on from NC_133331.1 coordinate 11,624,959, forward strand.
ATGTGCGGATAGCTAAACCTTTTCATACGCCGAATCAAATGTGTATGGTGAGAGCATCTGAAATTATTTAAATAGCACAAAGAGAAACAATTAGACGTGCACTGCCGAAAAAATGTGTTCATTTTCGTTTCTTGTTTTTTTCGGAAATTCGAAAATTCTGAATTCGGAAATTTGAAAATCTTAAAATTCAAAAATGCGAAAATCCGAAAATATGAAAGCAAATTCGTAATAATGAACTAACTAATAATAACTAGCTATTAAATTATAGGTATTGGAATTTCCTTTCAAATTTGGCTATTAGTGAACTTAACGAATACAAATTTGTCTGAAGTTACGAATTATCTGAAATGACAAATGCTGCATCTAAACAAATGGAACGGAACAAATTAATGATTAATAATAATAAAAAGTAATTTGTTATGTTCCATTCGTTTAGATGCGGCATTCATTATTTCGCATAATTCGTAACTTCGGATAAATTCGTATTCGTTACGTTCACTAACAGACAAATTTGAAAGGAAATTACAATACCTCTAATTTAATAGTTTAGTAATAGTTACGTTTTTATTAGTTATTCTTTCAGATTTTCGTGTTTTTAAATTTTCAGATTTTCTTTCTTATTTTCCTTTTGAATTTTCGGATTTTTATTCTTATTTTCGGATTTCCGTATTTTCAAACTTCCGAAACTTCAAATTTTTATCATTTCTGACTTTTCGAATTTCTGAATATTCGGTAAAATCAGTTTAACGGGTTTTCGTTATTTCGGATATTTTGAAATTTGTCCAAATCCGTTTAACAAATTCGGAACGAAACAAATTGCTCATGTTTAGAAACAATGTGTTTCAGTAATCATTGACGGCAACAACAAGAAATCGGATTTTGGACTGGAGACCGTGCTGGTCTGATTGGATCAGTCACTAGGTGTGCACAGAAGGGGATGCCAGGTGTGCCAGGGCACACCCAAATCACTCTGAGCGGTGCCCCCTTTTGCCCTGGCTTCCCCTCATGTTGCCCCCCGCAGTGCTGCTGGCTTCCCTCCTCCTCCTTCAGGTGCTGTGGGAGGATGTTTAAAGATGAAAAGTGGAGGAAAGGACTCGTCAATATGTCATTTACTGGCCCCTTCCTTTTCTAAATGAACACAGTGAACACGACACTCACTCACTTTGTGTTCATTCATAACTGAAGAATAGTAAATTGTGTAGGACCTCAACCCTAACACTAACCCTGGCAAACCTTGATCTTGTTGTTTTTTTTTTTTCTTTCTTTTTTATTCTTTATTTAAATTTTTTTTTTTATTTTACACACTTTTTTTAAATTTATTTACGTCTTCATCTCTTGCAAAGAGAAAGACACAAGGTATCTTCCTCTCCATTCAGAAGAGGAAGGCCAATCAGACGCTATCACAGTGATCGGATGACCCAGAATTGGGAGTCCCGGGTTCCGATCGTTACTACGAGACCTAGAGCTCTCGGTGAGAGCCTGGTCTCTGTGCTGGGAGCGCACTGTGCAGCGTGCTCCCAGCACAAACGGAGATACGCATATATGCGTCCCCACTGAAAAAGACCTACTTCCGTGAGGCCACATACACTCACCGGCCACTTTATTAGGTACATCTGTTCAATTGCTCGGTAACACAAATTGCTAATCAGCCAATCACATGGCAGCAACTCAATGCATTTAGGCGTCTAGATGTGGTAAAGATGACTTGCAGAAGTTCAAACCAAGCATCAGAATGTGGAAGAAAGGGGATTTAAGTGACTTTGGATGTGGCATGGTTGTTGGCGCCAGACGGGCTCTCGGGTTTACAGAGAATGGGTTTACAGAGAATGGTGGGAAAAAGAGAAAATATCCAGTGAGCGGCAGTTGTGTGGAGGAAAATACCTTGTTGATGTCAGAGGAGAATGGGCAGACTGGTTCCAGATGATAGAAAGGCAACAATAACTCAAATAACCTCTCGTTACACCCAAGGTATGCAGAATACCATCTCTGAACACACAACACATCCAACCTTGAAGCAGATGGGCTACAGGAACAGGAAACAGGCTACAATTTGCACAGGATCATCAAAATTGGATAATAGAAGGGTGGGAAAACATTGCCTGGTCTGATGAGTCTCGATTTGAGCTGCGACATTCAGATGGTGGGGTCAGAATTTGGTGCATGGATCCATCCTGCCTTGTATCACTGGTCCAGGCTGGTGGTGGTGTAATGGTGTGGGGGGATATTTTCTTGGCACACTTTGGACCGCTTAGTACCAGTTGAGCATGGTTTAAACACCACGGCCTACCTGAGTATTGTTGCTGACCATGTCCATCCCTTAATGACTACAGTGTCCCCATCTTCTGATCGCTCCTTCCAGCAGGATAATGCACCATGTCACAAAGCTCCAATCATCTCACCACTGGACAATGAGGTCACTGTACTCCAATGGCCTCCACACTCACCACATCTCATCCAATAGAGCACCTTTGGGATGTGGTGGAAGATTGGCATCATGGATGTGAAGCCGACAAATCTGTAGGAACTGCATGATGTTATCATGTCACTATGGAGCAGAATCTCTGAGGCTGGGTTCACGCTGTTGCGAATTGGATGCCAGTTTCCCCCCACATCCAATTCGCATAGCAGGAGATTGTGATCGGCTCTCTATGGAGCTGGTTCACACATCTCTGCAGCGGCTCCGGTGCGAATCACACAGGAGTCCTGTGCATCCTATTGGTCCGTTTCAGGTCCGAATTCAGCCAAAAATTGGGGCTGAAATCGGACCTGAAACCGGGAATGGAGACTTACCGGAAACCTGCAGTGAGCCCAACCTAAGGAATGTTTCCAGTACCTTGTTGTATCTATGCCACGAAGAATGAAGGCAAAAGGGGGTCCAACCCGGTACCAGCAAGGTGCACCTAATTAAGTGGCCGGTGAGTGTATGGGTATGGTTGGCAGGAAGGAATTCATTGAATGATCATAAAAGATATGCAGAAAGTTAAAATTGTACTGCTGGCTAACATTAGTGGTCAGCATAGAAGTGCCCTCCTCCTCCATTCATGGTCAGTGTAGGTAGAAGATCAATTTTCCAATGCTCAATGCCCAAGGAGCCCCCTGGGACCCCCTAAGATCCCACGGAACTCTGGTTGGACTGTATTTTTCATGTTTGTGTTCCTTTAATGTTAAATACCAAATCAGATGTTTTTCCGTCTGGGAGTGCAGTCATGGTGGATGCATACATTTGCATCCAATAGGCATGACCTTTCAGGGCATTTATGCATAACCGAGGAGGAGAGGGAAGCACATCGTCACAGGAGGGGGGAATAACAAATGAAGAAGAGATGGGAGAAGGAGACGGGGATGAAATACTCGAGAAGAGAGCAGAGGTGAAGACGACTCCACTTTGTGTGCTGCTCATTCAGGAAAACAGACATTGATTGATGATTAGGAAGCAGAAGCCCTCAAAGTTGGGAGGATGGAGAGGTTCCATGACCTCCTCTGTGATGGCACCTTCCCCACATTAACCTTCTCACTTCTGCTAGGCAATTAGAGCACTCAGATCCTTTTCTGGGAGCAAAGTGAATTATCAATCCAACAATACAGAATGTCTACAATGAATCACAGCGAGTAAACCCAGTTTGTCTGATTTACTTGGCTGTCACGTTAGGCTCATTATTGTCATCTCTGATTAATATCACATTTTGTCGGCTTATTATTTTTACAGACGTATTCCACTATTGAGCCTTCGTTTGTGTTCTGCTAATTCTGAATGATAGTATGCTTAGTGGAGAACCAGAAAACATCCTTCTAGTATGAAATCTCATTCTCAGTGGTGGTCAACTTACTTGATATAGGGGTCCTCACGTGTGGCCCCTGACATTGCAGAAGGGCTGCACATATTTGAACAGTGTATGTCAGGGGTAGACAACCTTTCAGAGGTTGAGATCTACATGGGCAATGTGAAGAAAAGATCCCTGGGGGCAGCGCCCTTTAAAAAAAAAAGCCCCCAATAAAAAGATGGCATGAAGAACACATAGTGTGTCACAGTAGTACTCTGCCCCTCTTCACATCACTTCATATCACCCCCCTCAATAGTGGCTTCTGGTACCCCCCCTCAGTAATGTCCTCTGCCCTCTGCCCGCCACACAGCAGTGTCTTCTGCCCCCCCTTCACATCATCCCCCCACTGTAGTAGTGTTCTCTGCCCCCCGCCCAATTGCAGTGTACCCTGCCTGTTTCACATCACTCCCTCACTGCAGTGCACTCTGCCCCTCTGACCCCCCCCCATAGAAGTGTTATCTGCCCCCTTCACATCACCCCCCTGCTGTAGTGTCCTCTGCCCCCCAGAGCAGTGTCCTCTGCCACCTTCACATCAACCCCCCCCCACTGTAGTGTCCTCTGCCACCTTCACATCACCCCCCTGCTGTAGTGTCCTCTGCCCCCCAGAGCAGTGTCCTCTGCCACCTTCACATCAACCTCCCCCACTGAAGCATCCTCTGCCACCTTCACATCAACCCCCCCCACTGTAGTGTCCTCTGCCCCCCAGAGCAGTGTCCTCTGCCACCTTCACATCAACCCCCCCACTGTAGTGTCCTCTCCCACCTTCACACCCCCCCCCCACTGTAGTGTCCTCTGCCCCCCAGAGCAGGGTCCTCCGCCACCTTCACAACAACCCCCCCCCTACTGTAGTGTCTTCTGCCCCCCAGAACAGGGTCCTCTGCCACCTTCACAACAACCCCCCCCCCCTACTGTAGTGTCTTCTGCCCCCCAGAGCAGTGTCCTCTGCCACCTTCACATCAACCCCCCCATAGTGTCCTCTGCTCCCCAGAACAGTGTCCTCTGCCCACCTTCACATCAAGCCCCACAATAATGGCCTCTGGTACCCCCCGACAGTAATGTCCTCTGCCCCCCACCTAGCAGTGTCCTCTGCCCCCCTTCTCATCACCATCCCCCCCACTGTAGTAGTGTCCTCTGCCCCTCTGCTTTCCCTAAATAGCGGTGTCCCCTGCCCCTCCACATTACCCCCCTCCCCCACTGTAGTGTCTTCTGCCTCCCCCAGAGCAGTGCCTCCTGCCCCCTCCCCCATAGAAGTGATCTCTGCTCCTCCGCATAACCCCCTTCCCAACTGTAGTGTCCACTGCCCCCCCCCCCCCCATAGCAGTGTCCTCTGCCCTCTTTACATCATCCCTTCCCCCACACTGTAGTGTTCTCTGCTTTCCCTGCTGCAGAAGTGCCCTGTGCCCCCCCCCCCAAAGCAGTGTCCTCTGCCCCCTCACATCACCCCCCCCACTCTGTAGTGTCCTCTGTCCCTTTACATCACCCCCCCCCCCTCACTGTAGTGCCTTGTGCCCCCTGAAGTGTGCAGGTAGCGTTTTCCTACCTGTTGTAAGGTGTGCAGCAGACTGGGAGGGGAGGCAGCATAGTACTGGAGGGAGGGAACGTGAGCTGCCGATGTTAATTTTTTTCCCATATCAACAAGCTGGTGATCGGTTGCTAGGATCATCCAACTTCCAAACAACCAATCACCTGCTGGTTTACTGCAGTAGCTCCCAATTCTGACCTCTATCCACTATGTTGCTTCCCGCTCTCCGCCCTGCTGTGAAGTGAGTACGGCGGAGGCTGAGGGGAAGGACCAGCTAATCCGTATTCGAGATTTACCTATCTTCTGTCTACAGTTGACAGATCGCAATCGACGGGTTACCGACCACAGGTGTATGTAATGCTAAAAGGGGTCATATTGGACATATTACAGTGGATGGTCAGAAGATGTGGGCGTGCTACAGACAGGCTGGACACCGGGGACATCCTACAGGAGATTGTCCAAAATGTCAGGCCTGCTACAGGGTTGGAAACTAGGGACATGCTATGACAGATTGCCAAAAATTTGGGACTTGTTACAAGATGTTTCTAAAAAAAAAATCAATGCCAACACAGCCAGAACTCCTTACAGCATGCCTAAAATTTTACTGGCACCATATTTGATATTTAATTTTACTAGTATATTCCAGGTTGAAGTGACACTAACCAATCTCCTTATTCTAAAAAAAAAAAAATCCATACACATTCACTATTTAATGGCCCTGTATTCTATTTTTTCATGAAATTGTTGTTTGCTGTGTTTTTCTGCCTCCTTGCGACATCCTATGTGCGCTCTCGAATCTCTCCATTTCCTTCTCACTTATGTTTGTTTGGAATGAGCAGTACACATTATTTGGTCACTTATACTGCTTTATGCACAAAACAAATCCCATAGTCAGTAATACACATCCCATAGTCCATAGTGCACATCCCATGGTCCATAGTGCACATCCCATAGTCCATAGTGCACATCCCATAGTCCATAGTGCACATCCCATAGTCCATAGTGCACATCCCATAGTCCATAGTGCACATCCCTCGTACACATCTCCTAGTCCATAGTACACATCCCATAGTCCATCCCATACATCCCGTAGTCCATGGTCCATAGTCTATGGTCCATTGTACACATCCCATAGTCTATAGTCCATAATCTATGTTCCATAGTACACATCTTATAGTCCTAAGAACACATCCCATAGACCACAGTTCATAATCTACATTCCATAGTCCATAGTCCGCATCCCATAGTCTATAGTCCATAATCTACATTACATAGTACATACCTCATAGCTCACAGTCCATAATCTACATTCCATAGTCCATGGTACACATCCCATAGTCCACAGTTCATAATCCACATTCCATAATACACATCCCATAGTCCATTTAGTACACATCCCATAGTACACATCCCTTTGACACAGTTGGCCAAAGAGGGATCACTTTGACACAGTTGGCCAGGGAGGGATCACTTTCACATAGTTGGCTAGAGAGGGATCACTTTGATGCAATTGTCCAGAGAGGGATTGTTTTTACATAGTTGGCCAAAGGGGGGTCACTTTGACACAGTTGGCCAGGGAGGGATAGCTTTGACACAGTTGGCCAGAGAGGGATCAGTTTGACGCAGTTGGCCTGGAAGGGATCACTTTGACACAGATAGCCACGGAGGGATCACTTCGACACAGTTGGCCAGAGAAGGTTCACTTTGACACAGTTGGCTAGAGGGGGATCACTTTGACACAGTTGGCCAGGGAGTGATTACTTTGACAGAGTTGGCCTGAGAGGGATCACTTTGACACAGATGGCCACGGAGAGATCACTTTGACACAGATGGCCACGGAGGGATCACTTTGACACAGATGGCCACGGAGGGATCACTTTGACACAGATGGCCACGGAGGGATCACTTTGACAGAGTTGGCCAGAGAAGGATCACTTTGACAGAGTTGGCCTGAGAGGGATCACTTTGATGCAGTTGGCCAGAGAGGGATTGTTTTAACATAGTTGGCCAAAGGGGGGTCACTTTGACACAGTTGGCCAGGGAGGGATAGCTTTGACACAGTTGGCCACGGAGGGATCACTTTGACACAGTTGGCCAGAGAGGGATCACTTTGACACAGATAGCCACGGAGGGATCACTTTGACACAGATAGCCACGGAGGGATCACTTTGACACAGTTGGCCAGAGAGGAATCAGTTTAACACAGTTGGCCAGAGGGGGATCACTTTCACATAGTTGGCTTGAGAGGGATCACTTTGGCACAGATCGCCAGAGAGGGATTACTTTGATGAAGTTGGCCAGAGAGGGATCACTTTGACATAGTTGGCCATAGAAGAAACAATAGTTCTCATATATAGATGCATTACAGAGGTTCAGATATGATACCAACAAGCACGCACCAATTGCTTACATTTTTACATTTCTTTGGTTGTATTCATATTTTTTTTCCATCTACAGTGTGTGAAAGTTTTCAAGAATACGTTTAATATACTTAAAATATTTTTTGTCGATATGGTAACCTTTTTATACTTTCCCCTATGCCCGATCCAATATCCTACTCTTTACACTTCTTTCTGTAGAATCTTTGATCGTTAAGGACGATACCATTGGTATATTTTGAATTCATCACAGGATTGCTGCCCCCCCCCCAGTACATTCTGTGTGCAGTCTGTGTGACCGCATGGTTTTTCTTTTTTGCCCCACTTTCCTTCTCTTACATCACCGAGTCCGAAGAGAGATAAGCGTCCCGCCTCTGACTGCAACTCATCTCCCCCATAACAATTTCCCTTGAAAATTGTATTCAAGTATTGATAGCCTGGCTGATGTGCAAGCATAATAATCTCCCCGTGATCAATTCTATCAAAATCAATTACACGCTGCTGAAGTCAATGGCATGCATTATGTGGAAAACCACATTATTGATTTCATTGCCTTGCATTTACCTCCCGGTGCATCCCCGACGCCGCGATGAAAAGCACAGAATCCATATTCACGACAGGCGGTTTTGCAGCAAAAGAGTCGATTTTGCATTGTCTTCTATGCAGTTTTAAAGACAAAAGCGGCAACATTCAAACATCTCTTGTTGGTTGTCTGATTGGAGTCTCATCTGTCTGATTGGCGAACTGCATTCTTGTTAGTTTGAATGGCAGGAGGAGTACAAGGACCTATTTTAGCAAGTCAACGAGCACAGAAGCCAAGGCAAGGTTTTTTCTGTAGTTGGTGATGACCAGATAGCTTGGCAGACATGGAATAACCTTTTTTTTTTATTTTATTTTTTATTTTTTTATATACAATCTTTATTTTACAACCCTCATGGTTTTTCATCTTAAAGCAGTCTATGCATTAACCTCTTGCTTACTGGGCACTTAATCCCCCTTCCTGCCCAGACCAATTTTCAGCTTTCAGCGCTGTCACTCTTTGAACGACAATTGCGCGGTTATGTAACGCTGCACCCAAATGAAATTTTTATCATTTTCTCCCCACAAATAGACCTTTCTTTTGGTGGTATTTGATCACCTCTGAGTTTTTTTATTTTTTGTTAAAAAAATTAAAAAAGACCAAAAATTTTGAAAAAACGAAACAAAATGGTTTTATATTTTGTGATAAAATTTTGCAAACAGGTAATTTTTCTCCTTCATTGATGTACGCTGATGAGGCTGCACTGATGGGCACTGATGGGTACTGATAAGGCAGCACTGATGGGCACTGATAAGGCGGCATTGGTGGGCACTAAGGTGGCACGGTTGGGTGACACTGATGGGGGGCACTGATGGGCACTGGTAGGTGATACTGATAGGCAGCACTGCTAGATGGCACCAATGAGGCACTGATTGGCACCACTGGTGGGCATTGATAGGTGGCACTCTTGGGTATTGATAGGTGGCACTGATATTCACTGGTGGGCACTGATGGTATTGTGGGCACTGGCAGGTGGCACTGCAGGCGGTACTGGTTGGCACAGATGAAGCGGCTGTACCTCTTCCTCTTTGGGACTTATGTCCCTTCAACAGAAGCCGTTGATCGGCTTTTTTTTTTCTCCTCACGCTGTCAGTGTGAGGAGAAAAAAAAAGATCACCGAGCTTCTGTTTACATCACGTGATCAGCTGTCATTGGCTGACAGCTGATCACGTGGTAATGAGCAGGGATCATTGACTCGGTGATCACAGAGCGTGCCGCGCTCGACCCGCATGGGGCGCACGGGGAGCGTGCAAAGGGGAGGACGGCTATTGACGTCCTCCCGGCAATGTAGGTCCGCGCTGTAGCCGTCATTCAGCTATAGTGCGGACGGGAAGAGGTTAAGGTGAAAAAGCTCCTGTGATGCAGCAGCCACCCAGATCCCCGCTTTTACTTACCTGAACCTGGTCTTTCCAGAGACGGGGGTGAGCACACCAGCTCCAGCCGGTGTCTTGGGTCCTGATTGGTTAGATTGACAGCAGCGCAGCCATTGGCTCCCGCTGCTGTCAATCGAATCCAATGATGCGGGGGGCGAGTCCTGCTGTCTGTGTCAATGGACGCAGCAGCAGGACACAGGAGCGCACCCGCACGAGTGCCCCCATGGGAAGCAGCTCTCCGAAGGGGCACTTGAAGACTAGGAGCGACACGGGGGGACCCCAGCAGAAGAGGATTGGGGCAACTCGTGTAAGTATGACATGTTTATTTTTGTTTTTTAAAATTGAGACTTTGAATATCCTTTAAGCCATACAAAACAGTGAAAAGAAAAAGGGATGGGGGAAAAAAAGGCAGAATTCACATCAAGGACAAACACTGATACAGGTAGGGCAAAAAGTGGTTACACCATAATCGTTATGAGCCCGCCTCAGTCCTTTAGATTATCTAAGTGGACATTCCCCTCAAACTTTGGGAAAGAGGGCTCGCATAATAAACCAAAGAAAGAACCTTACAGTATCTTTGGCCATACATAAAGTAAAGTAAAAAAACTACTAGTATAGACGTACCCCTAGAGCCTCTACAAATCAGCAAGCACACCTGGTTCATTGGCTGATGAGGTATGACTAAACTAAGGTCACTAACTATAGTTCTGTATCTGGTTCTCTGAACCTGATTTAAGTTTTTGTTTGCCTGGAAACGTTGCCCAAATGCAGGTTCAGCCAAGGTTAGCAGGGCAATATCTAGACTAGAGGAGACCTGGGGCCTGTCCAGAGGTATGACTAGAGGAGACCTGGGGCCTGTCCAGAGGTCTGACTAGAGGAGACCTGGGGCCTGTCCAGAGGTCTGACTAGAGGAGACCTGGCTCCTGTCCAGAGGTATGACTAGAGGAGACCTGGGGCCTGTCCAGAGGTATGACTAGAGGAGACCTGGGGCCCGTCCAGAGGTATGACTAGAGGAGACCTGGGGCCCGTCCAGAGGTATGACTAGAGGAGACCTGGGGCCCGTCCAGAGGTATGACTAGAGGAGACCTGGGGCCCGTCCAGAGGTATGACTAGAGGAGACCTGGGGCCCGTCCAGAGGTATGACTAGAGGAGACCTGGGGCCCGTCCAGAGGTATGACTAGAGGAGACCTGGGGCCCGTCCAGAGGTATGACTAGAGGAGACCTGGGGCCCGTCCAGAGGTATGACTAGAGGAGACCTGGGGCCCGTCCAGAGGTATGACTAGAGGAGACCTGGGGCCTGTCCAGAGGTATGACTAGAGGAGACCTGGGGCCTGTCCAGAGGTATGACTAGAGGAGACTGGGGCCTGTCCAGAGGTATGACTAGAGGAGACCTGGGGCCTGTCCAGAGGTATGACTAGAGGAGACCTGGGGCTTGTCCAGAGGTATGACTAGAGGAGACCTGGGGCTTGTCCAGAGGTATGACTAGAGGAGACCTGGGGCCTGTCCAGAGGTATGACTCCGCCATGAGGCCCAGATAGAGTCAAAGCGTTCACAAGTACCTTTGCATGTGGCTACCCATTCCTCTGCTTCCATAATCTCCGTCACCTTCCCAAGCCAGTCCAGCTCGCTCTTCCAATGAATTGGTATAAGGCGCTTCGCAGCATTGAGGAGGTGAGGGAGAGCACTGCATTTTTAATATAAGGGGGGCTATGATGGGGACCCTAATGTAAGGGCGTACTATGAAGGGTATCCTGCAGTGGCGGCCGGTGACAGCAGAGGGGGGGATTTAAATCTTATATGATGTTGTAGAATGGATTTTGATCTTTTATTTAGTGAAATTTAATCACACATATGTCATGCTGATCTTTAAATCTCGGATTGGAGAGATGTAACATTTTTTAGAGGAACTTTTTTTTTTTTTTTTTCTCTGCAAAATGCTGATTGTAAGAGGTGATATTACTCTACACAATGTCCGATTTGTATAATAGGCGTCTCTCCATGATAATTTATGTGCTGGTGACACTGCAGACAAAGTACACGGCTCCTTGAATTACAAGTTTCATTATTTCCTGTGGGACATCAACCATCAGTCTGGTTGTGTTAGGATCTTCTATGACAAGTGACGGCTGTGGAGCTACATCACCAAAGACACAATTAATTCCACAGTGAAAGGCCTCATTTCATCCAAATCTGCCTGAAGTTATTCAAGTAAAGAAGCGGATACACGAGGATTTATTCCGCTTTAGTTAAATAAACGAGTGCAAATAGCAATAGAGAACCCACAGCAGAGAATCACATATTATCCAATCACGGGTCTGACTACATTGACTCCTTCAGTACCGGGCACTTTCACCCTCTTCCTGCCCAGGCCGATTTTCAGCTTTCAGCGCTGTCACACTTTGAATGACAATTGCGCGGTCATGCAACACTGTACCCACCATACTTTTGCTGCATTTCTTTAACTTGTCCAGCCGAATGATGGCTACAGCGTGGATCTGCTTTGCTGGAGGCCGTGAATAGGTGTCCTTCCCTTTGCACGCTGGCCACGCCCCCTAAATGGTCGCACGCAGCGCACGCTGTGATCGCCCAAGTCAATGAGACTCGGGTGATCACGACCCCTTACCACGTGATCAGCTGTCAGCCAATGACAGCTGATCACGTGATGTAAACAGAAGATCGGTAATCGTTTTTTTTTTTTTCTTCTCACGCTAATGCCCCGTACACACGGTCGGACTTTGTTCGGACATTCCGACAACAAAATCCTAGGATTTTTTCCGACGGATGTTGGCTCAAACTTGTCTTGCAATACACGCGGTCACACAAAGTTGTCGGAAAATCCGATCGTTCTAAACGCGGTGACGTAAAACACGTACGTCGGGACTATAAACGGGGCAGTAGCCAATAGCTTTCATCTCTTTATTTATTCTGAGCATGCGTGGCACTTTGTCTGTCGGATTTGTATACACACGATCGGAATTTCCGACGGATTTTGTTGTCGGAAAATTTTATATCCTGCTCTCAAACTTTGTGTGTCGGAAAATCCGATGGAAAATGTGTGATGGAGCCGGAAAACACACGGTCGGAATTTCCGACAACAAGATCCTATCACACATTATCCGTCGGAAAATACGACCGTGTGTACGGGGCATAATAGCGTGAGGAGAAAAAAAAGCCAATCACCGGCTTCTGTTGAAGGGACATTGGTGAGGAAGATATATGTGCCCACCAGTACCGCCTGCCAGTACCACGAATCAGTGCCCACAGTGCCCACCAGTACATAAGTGCCAACAATCAGTGCCACCTATCAATGCCCACCAGTGTCACCTATCAATGCCCACCAGTGTCACCTATCAATGCCCACCAGTGGTGCCAATCAGTACCTCATCAGTGGCACCTAGCAGTGCTGCCTATCAGTGTCACCTACCAGTGCTGATCAATGCCCATCACTGTCACACATCAGTGCCCATCACTGCCACCCATCAGTGCCAGCTATCAGTGCCACCTATTAGTGCCCTTCAGTGCCACCCATCAGTGCCACCTCTCAGCGCCCACCAATGCCACCTATCAGTGCCCACTAGTGCCACCTATCAGTGCCGCCTTATCAGTGCCCATCAGTGCAGCCTATCAGTGCCCATCAGTGCAGCCTCATCAGTGTACATCAATGAAGGAGAAAAATTACCTGTTTGCAAAATTTATTAACAAAATATAAAACGGTTTTGTATTTTTTTTTTTTTTAAATCAGTCTTTTTTAATTTGTTAAACAAAAAATAAAAAACACAGAGGTGATCAAATACCACCAAAAGAAAGATCTATTTCTGGGAAAAAAATGATAAAAATTTAATTTGGGTACAGTGTAGCAAGACCGTGCAACTGTCGTTCAAATCGTGACAGCGCTAAAAGCTGAAAATTAGTCTGGACAGGAGGGGGGTTTAGGTGCCTAGTAAGCAAGAGGTTAATATAAGATAAATATATGAAGCAGCGCTAAAAAATGTAACTCAATATTGTGAAAACACAAAAATGAATCAATATAATGACAACAAGCGTATTACGTGAAAAAAACGTGTATAAAGAAATCACACCAAATATCTAAGTGTCCATAAGAGCCCATACACCAAGGGCTAAGAAGGAAAAATATATGTGAAACAAGAAAGTCCAAAGGAAACAAATCATCCACAATTCATTTGCTCCACCAGTGTCCCCGCAATCACAATTCGTAGTGCTTCCACCACCAGGTGACACCAAGTATTAAAGCATCTTACGGGATCCTGTGGACCATCATATAGTATGGTCAAATGCGCGCATTTCATCTCCTTATGAAGGGGGACTCCAAAGCGCCACACGTAATCCAGTCAGGGTTGGTTCATCAGCAGGATGAAAAATAAAAAGAATATACGCCCATAGTGTTACATAGTTACATAGTAGGTGAGGTTGAAAAAAGACACAAGTCCATCAAGTCCAATCTATGTGTGATTATATGTCAGTATTACATTATATATCCCTGTATGTTGCGGTCGTTCAGGTGCTTATCTAATAGTTTCTTGAAACTATTGATGCTCCCCACTGAGACCACCGCCTGCGGAAGGGAATTCCACATCCTTGCCGCTCTTACAGTAAAGAACCCTCTACGTAGTTTAAGGTTAAACCTCTTTTCTTCTAATTTTAATGAGTGGCCACGTGTCTTGTTAAACTCCCTTCCGCGAAAAAGTTTTCTCCCTATTGTGGGGTCACCAGTACAGTATTTGTATATTGAAATCATATCCCCTCTCAAGTGTCTCTTCTCCAGAGAGAATAAGTTCAGAGCTCGCAACCTTTCCTCATAACTAATATCCTCCAGACCCTTTCTTAGTTTTGTTGCCCTCCTTTGTACTCGCTCCATTTCCAGTACATCCTTCCTGAGGACTGGTGCCCAGAACTGGATGGCATACTCCAGGTGCGGCCGGAGCAGAGTCTTGTAGAGCGGGAGAATTATCGTTTTATCTCTGGAGTCAATCCCTTTTTTAATGCCAATATTCTGTTTGCTTTGTTAGCAGCAGCTTGGCATTGCTGAGCCTATCATCTACTAGGACCCCCAGGTCCTTTTCCATCCTAGATTCCCCCAGAGGTTCTCCCCCCAGTGTATAGATTGCATTCCTATTTTTGCCACCCAAATGCATTATTTTACATTTTTCTACATTGAACCTCATTTGCCATGTAGTTGCCCACCCCATGAATATGTTCAGATCTTCTTGCAAGGTTTCCACATCCTGCGGAGAAGTTATTGCCCTGCTTAGCTTAGTATCGTCCTCAAATACAGAGATTGAACTGTTTATCCCATCCTCCAGGTCGTTTATGAACAAAATAAATAGGATTGGTCCCAGCACAGAACCCTAGGGGACCCCACTACCCACCCCCGACCATTCTGAGTACTCCCCATTTATCACCACCCTCTGACCTCGCCCTTGTAGCCAGTTTTCAATCCATGTACTCACACTATGGTCCATGCCAACGGGCCTTATTTTGTACAGTAAATGTTTATGGGGAACTGTTTTAAATGCTTTTGCAAAATCCAGATGCACCCCGTCTACGGGCCTTCCTTTATCTAGATGGCAACTCACCTCCTCATAGAAGGTTAATAGATTGGTTTGGCAAGAACGATTCTTCATGAATCCATGCTGATTACTGCTAATGATACCGTTGTCATTACCAAAATCTTGTATATAGTCCCTTATCATCCCCTGCAAGAGTTTACATACTATTGATGTTAGGCTAACTGGTCTGTAATTCCCAGGGATGTATTTTGGGCCCTTGTTAAATATTGGTGCTACATTGGCTTTTCTCTGATCAGCTGGTACCATTCCAGTCAGTAGACTGTCGGTAAAAATTAGGAACAACGGTCTGGCAATCACCTGACTGAGTTCCCTAAGTACCCTCGGATGCAAGCCATCTGGTCCCGGTGACTTATTAATGTTAAGTTTCTAAAGTCTAATTTTAATTCTGTCCTCTGTTAACCATGGAGGTGCTTCCTGTGATGTGTCATGAGGATAAACACTGCAGTTTTGGTTACTGAAGCCCCCCGATTCCCTTATGAAGACTGAGGAGAAGAATAAATCCAAAACCTTTGCCATCTCCCCATCCTTTGTAACCAGATGTCCTTCCTCTTTCTTTATGGGGCCAATATGGCCTGTCCTCCCTTTTTTACTGTTTATATACTTAAAGAATTTCTTGGGATTTTTTTTACTCTCCTCCGCTATGTGTCTTTCGTGTTCTATCTTAGCCACCCTAATTGCACCCTTACATTTCTTGTTGCATTCTTTATAAAGTCTGAATGCTGATGATGATCCCTCAACCTCGTATTTTTTGAAGGCCTTCTCTTTTGCTTTTATATGCATTTTTATATTGGAGTTAAGCCATCCAGGACTTTTGTTCGCTCTTTTAAATGTATTATCCAATGTGATGCATTGGCTAATGCCCTTATTTAATATGCTCTTAAAGCAAACCCATCTCTCCTCTGTGTTCTTTGTTCCTAAGATTTTATCCCAATTTATGCCTTCTAGCAAGGTTCATAGTTTAGGGAAGTTGGCCCTTTTGAAATTCAGTGTCTTTGTATTCCCCTCATGTTTCCAATTTGTGTGATTTATACTAAAATCAAGTGACCTGTGATCACTGTTACCTAAATTGCCCTGTATTTCCACATCCGTGATTAGGTCTGTATTGCTGGCAATCATTAGATCTAGTAACACTTTATTTCTAGTTGGTGCGTCTACCATCTTACCCATGAAATTGTCCTGCAAGACATTTAGGAACTGGCGAGCCTTAGAATGCGTGGTTCCCTCCGCCCAGTCTCTGGATAATTAAAATCCCCCATTATAACACTTCCCATCCTTGCTGCTAATCCATATTGTGATAAGAGATCTGTCTCCACCTGCTCCCTAAAGTTAGGGGGCTATAGCATACTCCCAGTATTATTTTCCCCTTAGCTTCATCCCTTTGGAGCGCTACCCATAAGGATTCCACCTCCTCCCTAGCTCCCTTAGTGATGTCATCTCTCACATTCACTTGTACATTATTCTTGATATATTGGCAGACCCCTCCCCCTTTTTTACCCTCTCTATCCTTGCGATAAAGGGTATATACCCTTGAATGGTTACCAGCCAATCATGAGAGCTGTTGAACCAGGTCTCTGAAATTCCCACAAAATCCAAATCCTCCTCGTACAACAGTATCTCTAGTTCCCTCATCTTGTCCGCCAGGCTCCTGGCATTGGTGAACATGCCACATAGTTTAGACCGGTCGCATACTGTCCTTTTATTGGGTGTTCCGAGATTGCAACTAGGACTTATTACTATACTTACCTTGGGTTTAGGTGCTTTAGTCAACCTATCACTAATGCCCCCAATACTAGCCTCTGAAATATGTTCCGCACTGACTATCTCTACCTCTGGGGCCCTCCCCCCCGTCGCCTAGTTTAAAAACCCCTCTAACTTTTTGGCCATCTTCACTCCCAGCAGATCTGCACCCACCTCATTTAGGTGCAGTCCGTCCCTTTTATAGTCCCACTGACTGACAGAAGTCAGCCCAGTCCTCCAGGAACCCAAATCACTCCTTACTACACCAGCTCCTCAGCCACTTGTTTACTTCCCCATTCTCCCTCTGCCTTTCTGGTGTGGCTCGATGCGGTAAGACAGGCAGAAGCAGAGTCGGTGAACCAGGCCGGGATCAAGCAGTGGAGCAGGCAGAAGTAGGTCAGAATATAAGCCAGAGGTCAAGCCAGGAGATCAGGATAAGCGGGTAGAGGAAGCCGGGTCGTTCAACGTTCAAGATCAGAATGCAGAAACACAGGGGAGCTGACGATAATCCAGCAACTCAGGGAACTCAGCAGTGGGTTTATATAGGCCTGCGCCTGCACGTTCCCGTTAGTGCTGTCGCGCATCTGCGTATGTCCATTAGCGCCATCGCACTTCTGCGTATGCCAATGCGCCTGGAGGTTTGTCTGGTGAAGCCATGATGAGTATTGGCAACATTGCCAGTCCTATGGCCATTTCCCTTACACACTATCATTCAAGATCCAAGATCAGAATGCAGAAACACAGGGAACACAGGGGAGCTGACGATAATCCAGCAACTCAGGGATCTCAGCAGTGGGTTTATATAGGACTGCGCCTGCGCGTTCCCGTTAGCGCCGTCGCGCATCTGCGTACGCCCGTTAGCGATGTCTCGCTTTTGCGTACGACTGTTCGCGATGTCGCGCATCTGCGTATGTCCATTAGCGCCGTCGCACTTCTGCGTATGCCAATGCGCCTGGAGGTTTGTCTGGTGAAGCCATGATGAGTATTGGCAACATTGCCAGTCCTATGGCCATTTCCCTGACACACTATCATTCAGCAAAAATATTTGCTTATAACAGTGAAATTCACTGCTATAATACCACCAAAGAGCTGCTCTATTTGTGTGAAAAAAAAAGAAAAAAAAAAAGTAATTTGGGTACAGCGTTGCATGACCGCGCAATTGTCATTCAAAGTGTGAGAGCGCTGAAAGCTGAAAATTGGCCTGGGCAGGAAGGGGGGTAATAGTGCCCGGTATTGAAGGGGATAATGTGTGTGTGGAAAATTTTTTTAAAAATTGTCCCAGACAGCAAGTGGTTAAATGACCAATACTCTGCGACCGGAATCTATCGGTTGAAACACACATTTGCTTCTTGCTGTAAAGGATTAAAACCCGTACGGCTCCCGTAATGGCATGCTAACAAATGCAGCTGAAAAAAAAAAATAAAGTTAAACCTCTTGACTAATGTCTACCTTATCCCTCTTGCTGAATTTTAATTCTTTGTCGGCCAGTTTTTTTTTTATATAAAGGCGCTCTCACTCCATTTACATTGTTCTCTACTGGAACTGCATTTACTGTTCTAGCAGAGCAATGAGCCGGCAGCAGTGAGCGGTGAAGAAGCCCACAATGGGGTATCGGAGGAAGTGAGCCGAAACACAAGTCATAATTACGGATTTGACTTTTAGCACATGAGCTTCAGCTATCTTATGACTGATTAACGGGAGCTCGACCAGATTTGCAATTTTTATTGTGGGCATTTAAACACATAAATAAGGAACGCCTACATAAATGAATGGAGAAACTTGGTACGAGACACAAAGATAACGCGTGGGCCTCCCTGGAGCAAACCAAAGCTGCTAAGTCCCTATTAGCAAATATACAAGAAGATTTTCTCCCCCGGCACTTTACTGAAGCAACATACAATTATTGTCATAAAAACAATATCCTTTATTGTGCAATACACTCACCGGACACTTTATTAGGTCCCCTTTGCTACTAGCGGGTTTGACCCCCTTTTGCCTTCATTCTTGGTGGCATAGATACAACAAGGTGTTGGAAACGTTCCTCAGAGATTTTGCTCCATAGTGACATAGCTTCACGTAGTTGCTGCAAATTTTTGTCAGCTGCACATCCATGATGCCAATCTTCCACCACATCCCAAAGGTGCTCTATTGGATGAGATGTGGTGAGTGTGGTGGCCATTGGATTACAGTGGCCTCATTGTCCAGTGGTGAGATGATTGGAGCTTTGTGACATGGTGCATTATCCTGCTGGAAGGAGCCATCAGAAGCAATGCCATCTTAAGAGCATTATAGGCCCCCAGGCAATACAGTGAGTTGGGGCCCCGTCTACACAATCACGCACGGTTGCCCATTAAATGCAGCTTTACTGTGCCCGTGAATGCAGCCTCACTGTGCCCATCAAATGCAGCCTCACTGTGCCCATCAAATGCAGCCTCACTGTGCCCACCATTGCAGCCTCACTGTGCCTGTGAATGCAGCCTCACTGTACCCACCATTGCAGCCTCACAGCCTCACTGTGCCCATGAATGCAGCCTCACTGTGCCCACCATTGCAGCCTCACTGTGCCCACCATTGCAGCCTCACTGTGCCCACCATTGCAGCCTCACTGTGCCCATGAAGGCAGCCTCACTGTGCCCATGAAGGCAGCCTCACTGTGCCCACAATTGCACCCTCACTGTGCCCATGAATGCAGCATCACTGTGCCAATTAATACAGACTCACCATCGCCTGGTAACACACATACACAGCAGACATCTCCTCCTGTGTATCACGGAGCTGGCTGGGTCTGTGTTTGGCGGCCTCGCTGTAACAAGGTCCCGCCCCCCAGACCGGCTCACGTGATAGGCGGAACACCGATTCAATCTACTATTACACGAGCCGGTCTAGGGGGATGGGACCTTGTTACAGCACGGCCGCCGAACACAGACCCAGCCAGCTCCGTGATACATAGGAGGAGAGAGGGAAAGAGCGGAGCGCTGCAGCTGTAACTCAAAGCGGCCCCAGGGCAGGTGGCCTACCGGGAAATTTCCCGGTATCCCGGTAGGTCAGTCCGGCCCTGGCTGGGGTCACTGAACAGGTGGGGCCCCCCAGGCAAGTGGGGCCCCCGGGCAACTGCCCAGCGTGCCCATGCAAAAAGACGACCCTGATCAGAAGATGGGGACACTGGAGTCATTAAGGGATGGACATGGTCAGCAACAGTACTCGGGTTGGCCGTGGTGTTTAAACTGATGCTCAATAGGTACTAATCCTTGTTATATATTGTTTAAGCTTATTCAATGTATCTGTAATTAATTATACAACCAAATGACCCCACACAGAGAACATTAAGTGATCATGGTGAAATCACATTTGTGATATAAGAGGGGATTGAAGGAGGAGAAAGAGTTAACATGACTAAAACGTTAAAATAGCTGACAGCAGTGGGGTCACTAGGGGGTGGCTTTTGGGGCTATAGCCCCAAATCTGGGACCCATAGCCCAGAGTCTCTGCAGGGGTCCCCTGATGCAAGCGGGAGGCTCTCTGGGGCCCCTATTTTTAAAGGGGAGGCTCTCTGGGGACTCTAATGTAAGGGGGGCTCTCTGGGTACCCTGATGCAAGGGGGAGGCTCTCTGGGGACCCTGATGTAAGTGGGGGCTCTCTAGGAATATATATATATATATATATATATATATATATATATATATACACAAACGCGTATATTACTGTATATACATGTGTATGCCCGCCCAAGTGTATGACTTTCTTTATTACGCTGCTATGGGCTCTAGCCCCAAATCTTTTGTAGACCTAGCAATGCCCCTGGCTGACAGGAATATCCTTTTTTAGGGTCTTGTTTGTCACCATGACCAAAGGATAGATAAGGTCTGGTAAGAACTGGTTTTGAAATGATGTCTTCAGACAAAGTCAGAACGTCAGCATTAGTTTAAATTATGTTTTTAGATAATATCAACCGTCAGCTACAGTACTAGTTTAGACTATGTCTGTATAGGAATTATGTGTCATGTGATGAACTCTGTCCTCCCTCCCTCCCTCCCTCCTTTCTCTTTGGGTTGTGCAATATTCTTTGTCCATAATTTGTATAAAGATGCGATTCTTACCATTAAAAGCAAGCATTCGTTGAACGACTCTCTTGTCTGCATTGGATGCTTCCGGAGCTCCAAAACAATTCTACTGATTGTCCAGGTCTAAGCAGAACTATCCCTTACAAATGGGCCCAAAGTGTTCCAAGAAAATCTCCCTCATACCATTACACCCCCACTACCAGCCTGAACCGGTGATACAAGGCAGGATGGATCCATGTGCCAAATTCTGACCTCACCATCTGAATGTCGCAGCTGAAATCCAGACTCATCAGACCAGGCAACATATTTCCAATCTTCTATTGTCCAATTTTGGTGATCCTGTGCCGATTGTAGCCTCAGTTTCCTGTTCTTAGCTGACAGGAGTGGCACCCGGTGTGGTATTTTGCAGCTGTGGCCCATCTGCTTCAAGATTGGATGTGTTGCGTGTTCAGAGATGATATTCTGCATACCTTGCGTGTAACGAGTGGTTATTTGAGTTACTGTTGCCTTCTATCATCTAGAACCAGTCTTCCCATTCTCCTCTGACATCAACAAGGCATTTTCCTCCACACAACCGCCGCTCACTGGATATTTTCTCTTTTTTGGACCATTCTCTGTAAACCCGAGAGATAGTTGTGCGTGGGAATCCCAGAAATCCTCAGACTGGCACCAACAACCATGCCACGTTCAAAGTCACTTAAATCCCATTTCTTCGCCATTCTGATGCTCGGTTTAAACTTCAGCAAGTCGTCTTCACCATGTCTCAATGCCTAAATGCATTGAGTTGCTGCCATGTGATTGGCTGATTAGCAATTTGTATTAATAAGCAATTAAACAGGTGTGCCTAATAGAGTGGCCAGTGAGTGCACATTAACCACTGGAAGACCAGGCCTATTCTAATACTTTTTGAAAAAATCTGCAATTTTTTGCTAGAACTTTACTTAGAACCCCCAAACATTATATTTATATAGATGACATCACTTCCGATTACTCAGAAACCAATCGGCGCCATTTTTAAAATTCAAAAGCATTCATCTTGGTGTTTTGAATGCCTTTAAATGCAGAGGAGGGATTTGGGGTCTTGTAGATCCCAGATCCCTCCATAAAGAGTACCTGTCACTGCCTATTGCTGTCACAAGGATGTTTACAAAAGGTAAAACAAAAATATATCAAAGCAACAGTGTAAAAAGTAAAAATATAAAAAAATAAATAAATAAAAGCCCCTGTGTTCGCGTGCTTGCGTGCAAAGGCGAACAGGCGCTTTGGTTCCGCACGCATGCAAACAGCGATCGTCCCACACATGTGAGGTATCACCACAAACGTCAGATGATGGGTAGTAATTCTAGCACCGGACCCCCTCTGTAAATCTAAAGTAGTAATCCTGTAAAGGTTTTTAAAATGTTGCCTATGTATAGTAAAATTTACGCCGTTTGTCGCTGTTGCACGTGTGCAATTTTAAAGCGTAACATGTTTGGCATCTATTTATTCGGCGTAACTTCATCTTTTTATATTTTACAATTGGGTTATGTAATGTGTTTTTTTTTTAAAGTGTATTTCTCCCCCCCCAAAAAAATTGCGTTTTAAAAAACCGCTGTGCAAATACTGTGTGACAAAAAAATTGCAAAAGCCACCAATGTATTCTCTAAGGCCTCTGCTTGAAAAAAAATATATAATGTTTGGGGGGTTCTAAGTAATTTTCTAGCAAAAAATACCGATTGTTACACGTGAACAAAAAGTGCAAGAAAAGGCCCGGACTGGAAGTAGTTAAAAGCATAATAAACAAAAAAAAAAAAACCCTTGTCGGAATAGGCAGGAAGTTGTTATTTTGTAGACTTGGTTCTGCAAATAGTCTCCAACGCGTTTCAGTCGACCTTCACAAGCTTCATCAGGGGGGTATCAGGGGTATTTCTACAAAGGCAGAACAATGTGCAATAATGACAAAGAATATACAGAAAATATGGAAGATATAATTAGCCAAAAACACACAAACATTTTTTTTTTACCACCCATGGTATTAAAGAAACACCATTCCTCTAAGCCAGTGGTCTCCAAACGACTGCTCGGGGGCCGGATGCAGCCCTTTGCTTGCTTTCATCTGGCCCCTGGGGCACTATTTCCTTCACTGACACCAACAAAGGGGCAGAGTTCCTTCCAATGACACCAACAATGGGGTCCAATGAGACCAATGATGGGGGACCATTCCTCCTAATGACACCAAGATGGGGCACAGTTCCTCCCAATGACACCAACAAATAGGGCACAATTCCTCCCAGTGACACTAAAGGTGGGGCACGATTGTCCCCCCCCCAATCATACCAAAGATAGGGCACAATCCCTCCTAATGACACAAACGATGGGATGCTATTCCTCCCAATGAAATTAACAATGGGGCCCAATGAGACCAACGATTGGGGACCATTCCTCCTAATGACACCAAGATGGGGTACAGTTCCTCCCAATGACACCAACAATGGGGCACAATCCCTCCTAATGACCCCAAAGATAGGGGACAATCCCTCGTAATGACACCAAAGATAGGGGACAATCCCTCCTAATGACACAAGCAATGGGACGCTGTTCCTCCCAATGACATTAACAATGGGGCCCAATGACACCAATGACGGGGCACAATTCCTACTAAAGACACCATTCTCTTAATGGCACAAATGATGGGGCACAATTCCTCTCACTGACACCAAAGATGGGGCATTGTTTATTCCAACTGATGCTGGTACTTTTTCTACTCCCGATGACCACAATCCCCCCGCCCCCCCCCCCCCCCCCCCCCAATAAGTCTGAAGGACACTAAACTGGCCCTTTGTATAGAAAGTTTGGAGACCCCTGCTCTAAGCCATCACAAGGCCTCCAACAGGCCACATGTCTTCACATTAAAAATGATAAAATCCCAATAAGTGTATATTGATCGGTGTGCATGAAAGTTATAGCGTCTACAAACTATGGGATATGGATTTATATATATATATATATATATATATATATATATATATATATATATATATATATATATATATATATATATATATATATATATATATATATATATATTTTTTTTTTTTTTTAATACTACTAATGCTTTTGCAGGCATAAGAAACAAAGAGGTCATTCCCTCTGTACAGAGCCCTGCATTGATTGGCAACACAGGGCTGTGATTGGACACAGCCAATCAGCATGTCCCGGCCATGAATCAATGGCTGGGATCTGCTGACTGACTGTCAGGGCTGGGCTCAGCCCTTCCTTCTCTGAGCTGGCCTCTCAGTTGATTGCCAGCTCCTATCTCTCCACAGTTACTCAGCTGTTGATGATATCCTGCTCGTCAGTCCTCCCTACTTAAGCCGTCCAGTCCAGAGGTTCTCTGCCTTCGCCTTGGTCAACATCACAGAGACTATCTCCTGCGTTCCTGTTAAAGACTTGCTTTGTTGACATCCCTTCTGGCTCCAGATCCTGCTTGCTGTTCCACTACATTGATCCCTGCCTTTCTGGCTTGGCTGACTATCTGTTCCGGTTACCGAACGGAGCCGGCGGGGGGGGGGGGGGGGGGGGGCGTCACGATAGGAGGTCATCCTAAACCCAGAAGCAGGCAGCTACGTACCAACATGAGGCTGTGCCTGTACGAGGCCACCCGTCCGCAGCACGTTGTAGGCAGGGGGGGGGCAGTCCTTAAGTGGATATGGGGGGGGTGGCCCCACAGGCCTCTCTTTTTGCCAGTGACCACACACACCCGAAGGACGCTGCATCGATTTTTCTGTACTTGCTGAAAATATTCTTAGCCCGAAAAAGCGAAACGAGGGCAGCCACCACATCTAAGGACTGGTAAGCTGCAATTTTTTTATTTTTTTATTTTTTTGTCCTTGGGTTTAGTTATAGCTCTTTTCAAGGGGGAGTTAAAAAACAAACCGACATCTGAATAATTCATTTATGTTTTGAAACCTCAGTTCTCCTATCAGCCCCTCAGCTCAGCACTGCTGGGAAAATCTAAGGCGGTTTACTTTATCTACTGACATACGCTGATCAACCGCATTGATATCTAAACGAGCGAATAGGGAGCCCCGGAGAGAATAAAAATGTCCAAACAACACGCTAGCTATCAATTATTCCGCTACACTGACATTTTATGTTGCGTATTTGTACATAAAAGGTAAAATGTCACTTTGGGAAAATAAGAGGGCCCCCCCACCCCCCCTTCCCCCTCCCCTCCCCCACCCTCTCAGTTCCCTCTTATCTGCCACACACTTTATTGCTTGCTTGACGGCGATGCTGTCCAAGCTGTTTACTTTTGATAGTCATATTTAATATGCAGATTCGATTTCAGATTTGATTTAATTTCCGGCCCAATTATTCGTCAGGTTTTGATTGCTCTAATTATTTTGTCACTGCGTATAAAAAAATAGCACCACCAGTCCTGTCACTTCTCTCTAGACTCTGATTGCTCGCTCTGCTTTACTGTGTATTAAAGAAGAATTCCAGGGATGGCAATTATTACATAATTATGTTGGGCCAACTATGTCTATACCAAAGCTGTGGGGTCACACAACACCGCACTACATCACAGCGAGAACCGCCAGAAAAGAAAGAAACGTCTCTGAACCATCACAGATTATCTGAATCGCTCCACTACCTTCATCTAAGTCAGTGGTCTCCAAACTGTGGGCCAGATGTGGCCCTTTGCTTGCCTTCATCTAAACACTATTTCCCCCCACTGACACCAATGATGGGGCACTATTCCTCCCACTGACACCAATGATGGAGCACTATTCCCCCCACTGATACCAATGTTGGGGCACTATTCCCCCCACTGACACCAATGATGGGGCACTATTCCCCCCCACTGACACCAATGATGGGGCACTATTCCCCCCACTGACACCAATGATGGAGCACTATTCCTCCCACTGACACCAATGATGGAGCACTATTCCCCCCACTGATACCAATGATGGGGCACTATTCCTCCCACTGACACCAATGATGGGGCACTATTCCTCCCACTGATACCAATGATGGGACACTATTCCCCCCACTGATACCAATGATGGGGCACTATTGATCTTTTATTAAAAGAATCAAGCAACCAATTTTATACAAAAGTAAAAAACAAAACCATAGTACAAAACTTCAACAGAAATCCAAGGAATATACATCCATGTTCAGAATATATACAATATATACATAATCCACTACCAAAATTATTTACATAAAGCAGCAGAGAGGGCCTAAGAGGCACAACCCATCACCTATGTACGCAGCCATTTATCAAAAATTAATCCAAAAAAAAATAGTAATCTAGGGTGATAAGGGACAGACAGCCACACCCGGGAAAGAGACTCCTGGCAGTCAGGGAGGCTTGAAACCCCTCCACGCCTTCAACCAAGCCCCCTGACTCCGCTTGTCTCTCTCAAGCACCCGAATCTTCTCCACCTCATGCAAAATGTCATACACCACCACCTGAACAGGAAGGATTTTACGCCGAATGCAGACCTGACACCGTGCGTTCCAAGTGAAATAACGGACTACTAGGCTAACTAGAAAAAGTGTATCTAAACAAAAAACCCCACCAGTATTGAATGCTCCGTACACCCACTCAGCATAACCCAGCCTGGAGAGGAAAGGAACACCGAGGGCCCGCCCCACCTGTTTGTACACCTCTATGTTAAAAGGGCAATGAAGCAGAAAATGGTCCATAGTCTCCTCCTCACCTGCACACTCCTCCCGAGGACAGCTACGATCCACCCCACTGCGGAATTTCAAATTGCCCCTAACATAGAGTCTCCCATGGAAGCACAACCAGGCCAGATCCCTGAATTTAGGGGGTACTCTGTCCAAATTAATAAGTCTTAACCCTGCCCTCAAAACTGGGCCTGGGCAATCCCTTAAGGCCAGTGGGTCATGAAAGACTTCGCTCAAGACTCGACTCATAAGGACTTTCCTCGGAACCGATCTGAGATCTTCAGCCGACAATCGCCACTGCCGTAGTAACTTCAGGCACGGAGCGACATAGGCTGGTAGCTGACCACGATGACCCCTGAGATTCTTCACTTGGCCACCTTCTTCCCAAAGTCGTAGAAAAGGCCTAAACCAAGATCTAAATATGCCTGCCCATCCAGGAGGTTCCACTGCAAGCATATTACCAATATTAAACTTGAGAAAAAGCAGTGAAAAGAAAAGAACTGGGTTGACCATACCTAAGCCACCCTCCCTCCTGGATAGATAGGTGACATTCCTCTTGATGGGGTTCAGTCTGTTCCCCCACAACATCTGGAAGAACACACTACTGACCCTAGCATAGAGAGACACTGGCAAGATGCAGACAAAGCTGACATACAAGAAGATCGGAATCAGGTAAGTCTTAATCAGATCAACCCTTTCCCTCATAGATAACTTCCATCTCTTCCAGCTGACCACCTTAGTATTGGCAATTTCCAGTCTGCCTTCCCAGTTTTTGAGGCCATAATCGCCAGGTCCAAATTCAATGCCTAAAATCTTAATTCTTTCCTGGGGCACTGGAAAGGTGTCCGGGAGATCAAACCCCTCACCTTCCTTTCCCATCCAGAAAACTTCACTCTTTTCCTGATTGATCTTGGAGCCTGATGCTTCAGAATACCGTGATGTCAGAGAGACCACCTCCTCTGCTTCATCCGCCCCAGTGACAATCACCGACACATCGTCCGCATAGGCAACAACCCTCAAAGGCGGCTCACCCGGAAGCCCCACTGGCACCCCACACAACATGCCGCTCTCTAGCCTCCTGATGAAGGGGTCGATTGCAAACACATAGAGCAGGGGACTCAGGGGACAACCCTGGCGCACCCCGGAGCCAACCCCAAAGGACTGCCCAACCCAACCATTAACAAGAGGAAAGCTCTCTGCCCCCTCATACAAGACTTTTAACCAATCGACAAAACCACCCGGCAGACCGTACTTACTAAGGAGCAACCACAGGTACTCATGGTTAACACGATCAAAAGCCTTTGCCTGATCCAATGTCAGCAAATACTTTCCCCAGCCTGCAGCCCTGCACCGCTCCAAGGCCTCCCGGACAGCTAAAACTGCTGTGAAGGTGCACCTACCCTGGACCGAACAGTGCTGATGGCGAGAAAGCAAAGACTCTGCTACTGACGATAGGCGCCAGAAAATTATCTTTGCCAGTATCTTTCTATCGACATTAAGAAGACTGATGGAGCGCCAATTCTCAACCATCGAAGGATCTTTACCCTTTGAAAGAAGAATCACAGCTGAGTGCCTCATGGAAGAGGGAAGTACCCCCTCAGCAAGGCAACTGTTAAAAACCTCTACCAAATGTGGGGCCAGAATAGACTTAAAAGCTTTGTAAAACTCAGCCGTCAAGCCATCCGGTCCAGGTGACTTTTTGATGGCAAGCTGTTCAATTGCCCTTATCACCTCTTCAACTGTGATCTCCTCTGTCAAATTCATCAATGGGACATCTTCATCATTTAGACCTGGAGTAGAGTCTAAAAAGCTTTCCATCTTGTCACGGTCAAGCTCTTTCCTCCCAAGAAGGTCAGCATAAAAGGACCTCACGACCTCCAGAATCCCTGACCTGGACTTTGTCAAGGAACCTGTACTGTCCTTAAGGCCAACAACCGTTTTAACAGCTACACCTTGTTTGCAGTTCTGGTAAGGGTCAGGCGAGTGGTACTTCCCATAGTCCCTCTCCAGAACCAAAGAGGCATGCCGGTCATATTGACACTTCCTGAGAAGGAGTTTCACTTCGGAGATTGCCCCAGGATCTCCTCCTCTCGAGACAAGAATATCCAGCTTCCTCCGTAAACGTTGGTAGGTCATGTATTTATTAAACTGCTTTCTATTGGCTAGGCCCCTGAAGAATCCAGCAATCCTCTTTTTGGTCAGCTCCCACCACTCAGCCTTGCTGCTACAAAAGTCCAGGATGGTCACCTGTGCCTGAAAGAATTCCTCAAAGGATTGTCTAACATGTTCTTCCTTGAGTAGAGTCGAATTCAATCTCCAGATGCCCTTGCCCCTCTGAGGGGCGTCTGAAGCATTCAGGACCACAGATAGCATACAGTGATCAGAGAACTCTACTGCCTGCACCACTGGGGGTGAGAAAGCAGAGGTCTCCTTCAAAAAAAACCTATCTATTCTACTCTGACTATTACCTCGATGAAAGGTGAACCCAGTGTCATCCGGGAGGTGCTTAATGTGCACATCCACAAGACCAGCATCCCTAACCATACTATTTAAAAAAACGCTATCATATCCCAGCCTGTCCTTGAAGTCCTTCCTGTCCTTGGGCCTAGTTACTGTATTAAAGTCACCTCCAAAGACCACTTGCCGGGATGTAAAAAGAAATGGCTTGATCCTTGTAAAAAGGCATTTCCTGTCCCACTTTGTGTGCGGTCCATAAACATTAATTAGGCGCAGGTCCTGCCCTCCCACAAGGACGTCTAAGACCATACATCTCCCAATCTCCACCTCAATAACCCGCCGGACAGTTACCATGCCGGTTTTAAACAAC
This sequence comes from Aquarana catesbeiana, assembly GCF_042186555.1. Lineage (NCBI taxonomy): Eukaryota > Metazoa > Chordata > Amphibia > Anura > Ranidae > Aquarana > Aquarana catesbeiana. Next base: position 11,654,531 of record NC_133331.1, read on the forward strand.
ACCGCCACACCGCCGTAAGGCTCAGCCGCAAGAGACCAGTAAGATGGACCATACCTCCACTCTCTCTTGGCCATATGAATATCTGCCAAGGAGGTGAGCCTAGTCTCTTGCAAAAATAAAATTTCAGCATCTAATTGGCTGAACAAAAAGAAGGCCATAGAACGAGCTCTTACTGACTTAATGCTGGCGACATTTATTGTCACCACTTTTAACGGAGGGGGAACCGCCATTTGGGTTATTGGGTGGATTGCTTCTTAGCTCCCCTCTGCTGCTCATCACCAGAAGCCTCTCTCTTTCTTGAGGCCGCCTCAAACTCCATTTCGGAATCAGAACTTCGCTCCGAAGAAGCTCCAGATGAAGAGATATCCCAATTAGAGGACCTATAACGGTTGGAGACAGGCACTGGAGCCTGTTCTGTCCTCACCACCTGCTTCTTCCGCTTCCCAACCTTCCTTCTCTGTTCCAGGTACTGCAGGTCAGCTTCAGAGATGCCCTCATCTCCTGTTTTTTTCTTTGGAGTCTCTACAGAAGACTCCTTTACAGAGGAAGAAGCGACCTTTTTAGTACCCACTACCACTCCTGGTGGGGGGGGTGCTCCCTTTGAGTCAGACTTAGGAGGGGTAGACTCCTGGGGGGGAACTGACTCAGGGGGCACAGACTTGGAAGGTTCTGACACAAGAGGAGGGGATACAGTAGGCTGGGGGGACACAGAGACAGATACAGAAGGAATACTTACAGACACAGGAGGGGTGGCCACAGGAACTGGGGAGGGATCCTGAGCAGGACCAGGGGAGACGGTCACCCCAGAGGAGGATGGTACACCAGGGGCCTCACCCTCCATCCTGTCCAGCCTTGACATGTCATCAATTACCTCCTTCTCCATATTGTGCCAGGCTTCAGGACACCTGCTGTAGGGGTGGCCAAGGCGCAGGCACAGGTTGCACCTGATCATCTCGGTGCAGTCCCTAGCCATATGACCCTGACCCCGACACACTGAACATATCAAGGCTGAACAGGAAGAGCTCAAATGCCCCTTTTCTCCACAGCGGTGACACAGCTTCGGCTGACCAGGGTAGAAAATAGTCATCCTATCCCTCCCTATAAAAGCTGAGGAGGGCAGGTGACGGACAACATTCCCATCCCTGGCCAACCTGACTGTAACCGACCAACCCCCAGTCCAGATGTTACGCTCATCAAGGATTTTGCTGGGCTTAGTCAAAACCTCACCATAGTTCCTTAACCAGACCTCTAGGTCCCGAGCAGGAACACTCTCATTAGTGAGTATGATGGTTATCTTTTTCACCGTTGACCTTTGCGAAACCGCAACTGGGGTCAGACCTTCCCATTCAGGTCTTGACCTGCACCGAGCCTCATATCGCTCCCAGAACAGGTCAAGACCCTCTGGCCTGGTGAAACTAATGGTATAATCCCGTGTCCCAGCTACATGTATTAGAGCATACAGATCATTTGCCCCAAAACCCATCTCTAAAATCAAATCCACCACTGCACGCCGTGCTGGAGGGATCGCACCACCTTCCCATTTGAGAATTACCACATTTCTTCTCGGACCCCCAGCAGAAGCCAGAGACCCAAGACCAGATCCCGGGGTGCCCAAAGTGGTAGGCTGCAGGGGGAAACCCCGCTTGGGGGCGGAGCTACCAGGAGCAGAGCGTACCACCTGAGCAAACGTGGGTTTATCAGGGCCAAGGCCCCACACTGAAGTTACAGCAGTCTGTACATTACTATTATTATTCACTACTTGAACGGAGTTGGTAGGACTGTCCATCACACTTGTACTGGGACCATTGTTCATCACACTTGTACTGGGATGATTTTTATCAGTCACACAAATATCCACATTCTTATCAGGAATAGTCACAGTTTCTGCTGCAATGCCAGCTGTCTCCTGAAGCTGTGCTGTAGAGTCTTCAGCAGGTTTGGGGCAAACAGCTTCAGATTCAGCTAAAGGGGGGTTAATAGGCTCTGCTGAATGTTGCAGTTCATCTGCAGGAATGTCATTTTTTAAATGCAAACTTTGCTGTACTGCAGCATCAGCAGGCACAGCATTGCTACACATAGGACTAGCAGCCTGATTGTCACTGGGCACATTGTCAGTATCAGTCACAAAAACTGTTTTATGCACCACATGGGGCTTGACGGGCTTTACCTTGTCAGGCACATTATCTGTTATGTCCTCCTCATGGAACACCAGCTGATCACCCCGCAAAGGAGACTCCATTGCCTGGATTACCTTGAGCATGCCTCCTGAGTCCTGGGAAGGCATGGGGCTGCTTACCTCTCCCTGAGGGGACAGGGGGTCTGAACTGGGGGTCTCCTCCTCCACCTCCATCTTTGTCATCCTGGCAAACCTTCTGTCATTACAGAATTTTTCTTTGAAGGGCCCATCTCTGCCTTCCATCATGGCCACAATGGTCTCCTGGCGTTCCACCCGGACCTTGGCCAGTTGGATCTCCGGATCCATGGATCCACGTTTCTGGCTATGTAAGCCCTCACGCTGCCTTCTCAAGCGCTTCACCTCGGCTCTGAGCTTGTACAGCTTGTCTCTTTCTCTATTCAGGACTTTAATCCCGGCCACCACTCGCTCCCGGATGGCCTCTGAGCCTTCATCTTCACCAGGGGTAGAGAGATCCCCAGCCATGGCTTGTGCAGGAGCAGGCATGTTACCTGATGGCCCAGGAGATGGCTGGGAGCTTCCAGCAGGAGAGGCCCTGCTGGCCTCCATGGCTTCCCCAGAAAGGGGCCAGGAGAGCTGGGATAGATTTCCTCACCAGTCCCCTCTCACACAGATCAGCAGCAGCTCCAGAGACAGCCTCCTCCTGACACACCTGTGCTCCAATGATGGGTGGGGCACTATTCCTCCCACTGACACCAATGATGGAGCACTATTCCCCCCACTGATACCAATGATGGGGCACTATTCCTCCCACTGATACCAATGATGGGGCACTATTCCTCCCACTAATACCAATGATGGGGTACTATTTCCCCCACTGACACCAATGATGGGGCACTATTCCTCCCACTGACACCAATGATGGGGCACTATTCCTCCCACTGACACCAATAATGGGACACCATTCCTTCCACTGACACCAATGATGGGACACTATTCCTCCCACTGAAACCAATGATGAGGCACTATTCCTCCCACCGATGGGGCACTATTCCCCCCACTTACACCAATGATGGGGCACTATTCCTCCCACTTACACCAATTATGGGGCACTATTCCTCCCACTTACACCAATGATGGAGCACTATTCCTCCCACTGACACCAATGATGGAGCACTATTTCTCCCACTGATACCAATGATGGGGCACTATTTCTCCCACTGATACCAATGATGGGGCACTATTCCTCCCACTGATACCAATGATGGGGCACTATTCCTCCCACATACACCAATTATGGGGCACTATTCCTCCCACTTACACCAATGATGGAGCACTATTCCTCCCACTGACACCAATGATGGAGCACTATTTCTCCCACTGATACCAATGATGGGGCACTATTTCTCCCACTGATACCAATGATGGGGCACTATTCCTCCCACTGATACCAATGATGGGGCACTATTCCTCCCACTGACACCAATGATGGGGCACTATTCCTCCTCCTAGTGACCACGGGTACTATGTAATTTTTTTTACTCTCACTGACCCCTAAGTCTGATGCATTTTCTACTCCTAAAGTGTGAAATCTGGCCCATTGGAACTCCCTGATCTAAGTTATCATAACGAATAAAGAATAACAGCCATCATTTTTTCCATGTCATTTTTTAACAATTGGTTAAAAACAGCCAAGGCCATTGCTTGAAAAAAAAAAAAAGATGCATCGCTAGAGTAAATCAGGGGTCCGGCAGCTACGGTACAGACACGTAGCTCGAACGCTGAGCAATCCACATGCCAGCCTTTTTAAACAGCGCCCCCCTCTGTGACTGGCTGGTGCCGTCGACTGCACGAAGAGCGGAAGACCTGACGCTGGAGTATGGAACAGGCAAGTGTGACATACAATCCTCAGACAATGGGGGGGAAAGCTGGTTTGTGGACAAGTGATGGGCTTGAGTCCAATCCCACTGACATGCTGTTGTGTGAAATATCTCTACATAAAAAAAAAAAAAAAAAATTGTGTACAAGAATGCGTGAAATACAGAGGAATTTATGCAAAAGTCAACAAGATTACTAAAGTTCCCAAACATTTACTCTGAATCTGTAAATTACGGTAATTGTACTGTACGTCACCCAAGATCCTGGATCTCAAGGTTCTATTAATCAGTAGACATGTGCAATTCGTTTCGCCTCGAATTCGTTTTCTAACGAATTTCGAGAAACTCGTTAATTCTGAAATATCCGAATTAACGAAAACCTGTTTAACAAATTTTTCCAAATATTCAGAAATTTGAATATTCGAAAACCCGAAAATTCTAAAATCTGAAATAGTAATAGTTAGGTTATTATTAGTTCATTGTTAACTATTAAATTATAGGAATTGGAATTTGCCTTTCAAATTTGTCTGTTAGTGAACGCAACGAATACGAATTTATCCGAAGTTACGAATTATCCGAAATAACGCATCTAAACAAATGGAACAGAACAAATTAATAATAATAATAATAATAATAATAATAATAATAAAACATTTTTATTGTAATTGATTCATTATTCATTTGTTACGTTCCATTCATTTAGATGTGGCATTCGTTATTTTGGATAATTCGTAACTTCGGATAAATTCATATTCGTTACGTTCACCAACAGACAAATTTGAAAGGAAATTCCAATTCCTATAATTTAATTGTTAATTATTAACTAATAATAACCTAACTATTACTAACTGTTAAATTATAGGAATTGGAATTTTCTTTCAAATTAGTGAACGTAACGAATACGAACTTATCCGAAGTTACGAATTATCTGAAATAACGAACGCTGCATCTAAACGAATGGAACGTTAAAAAAATTAATAATGAATGAATTACAATAAAAATAAAAACGTTTTATTATCATTATTGATTTGTGCTGTTCCATTCGTTTAGATGCGGCATTCGTTATTTCGGATAATTCGTAACTTTGGATAAATTCGTATTCGTTACGTTCACTAACAGCCAAATTTGAAAGGAAATTCCAATACCTATAATTTAATAGTTAGTTATTTATTCTTTAGAATTTTCTTTCTTATTTTCGAAAATTTTACAAATTGCAATCATAACGAATGACCCGAAAAACAATAACGAACAAATTTTTTGGCAGTGTACATGTCTATTAATCAGTTATTTTAGATTTATATCCATGCTGCATTCTTCTCTTTCAAAAAGACTGAGTTGTTAGGAAGCTTTTGATCATTTAAAAATGTGCCAGGCGAGTTATATTTTATTCCATGTGATAAAGCAATATTTGTATCATACGTTGTTCAGGTCGGTATTGCCGGTTCACACTGGTATATCAGAATTAAAAAAAAACTGGAGGGGATTTTTTTTTACATTAACCACTTGACCTCCAGAAGATTTACCCCCCCCCTTCATGACCAGGCCATTTTTTTTTGCGATACGGCACTGCGTTACTTCAACTGACAATAGCGCGGTCGTGCGACGCTGTACCCAAATAAAACGGATGTCCCCCCCCCCCCCACAAATAGAGCTTTCTTTTGCTGGTAATTGATCACCTCTGCGGTTTTTATTTTTTGCGCTATAATAATAAAAAAAAAAAAAAGATTTTGAAAAAAAAACAAAACAATATGTTTACATTCCCAAAACCCTGTGTTGACATTCAACACGGAGCTCTGTATAGAGGGAACGATCTCTTTGTTTCTTATTCCTGCAAAAGCAGGGATAAGAAACAAAGGCATCTTTAGTAAAAAGCAACACACTTTACTCACATTCATGGCTGGGATCTGCTGATCAGCTGTGTCCAATCACAGCCCAGAGCCCTGTGTTGACATTCAAAACAGAGCTTTCTACAGAGGGAACAATCTCTCTGTTTCTTCTCCCTGCAAAGCAGGAAGAAGAAACAAGGAGATCTGTTAGTAAAAATCAGCACACATCACATATTGTTAGGCACACATTTAACCCCTTGATCACCCGAGATGTTAACCCCTTCCCAGCCAGTGTCATTAATACAGTGACAGAGTATAGTATTATCACTGATCACTGTATTAGTGTCACTGGTAATGTCATTGGCAGTTAGTCAGTTCCCACCCAGTGTCAGATTGCCCATGGCACTATCACAGTCCCCTTATAAGTCACTGATCACCACCATTACTAGTATAAAATAAATAAAAATTCAAGTATACTGTATATGCCGTAGTTAGACGCTATAACTTTCACGCAAATCGATCAATATACAGTTAGTGGAATTTTTCTTTTTTTTTTACTAAAGACATGTAGCAGAATACATTTTGGCCTCAATTTATGAAGAATTTTTTAAAATCTTATTGGATATGTTTTATAGCAGAAAGTAAAAAATATTGTTTTTTTTTAATTTTCTGTCTTTTTTTGTTGATATAATAAAAAATAAGTAAATAAGAAAACACAGTAATGATCACATACCACCAAAAGAAAGTTCCTGTTGTGTGAAAAAAATTATATAAATTTCATTTGGGTACAAAGTTGTATGACCACACAATTGTCAGTTAAAGTAGTGCATGGCCTGGTCATGGAGGGAGTAAAACCTTCCAGAGCTGAAGTGGATAATTACTATATCTACAAATCATGGTACAGTGATGATCAGTGGGAAAAATGCTCCTTACATTGGTGATCAGTGAGAAGAATAATCCTTACATTGGTGATCAGTGGGAAGAATGTCCTTACATTGGTGATCAGTTGGAAGAATGTTCCTTACATTGGTGATCAGTGAGAAGAATGTTCCTTACATTGGTGATCAGTGAGAAGAATGATCCTTACATTGGTGATCAGTGAGAAGAATGTTCCTTACATTGGTGATCAGTGAGAAGAATGCTCCTTACATTGGTGATCAGTGAGAAGAATGTTCCTTACATTGGTGATCAGTGAGAAGAATGCTCCTTACATTGGTGATCAGTGAGAAGAATGATCCTTACATTGGTGATCAGTGAGAAGAATGTTCCTTACATTGGTGATCAGTGAGAAGAATGCTCCTTACATTGGTGATCAGTGAGAAGAATGCTCCTTACATTGGTGATCAGTGAGAAGAATGTTCCTTACATTGGTGATCAGTGAGAAGAATGTTCCTTACATTGGTGGTCAGTGGGAAGAATATCCTTACATTGGTGATCAGTGAGAAGAATAATCCTTACATTGGTGATCAGTGAGAAGAATGTTCCTTACATTGGTGGTCAGTGAGAAGAATGTTCCTTACATTGGTGATCAGTGAGAAGAATGTCCTTACATTGGTGATCAGTGGGAAGAATGTCCCTTACATTGGTGGTCAGTGGGAAGAATACTCCTTACATTGGTGATCAGTGAGAAGAATGTTCCTTACATTGGTGATCAGTGAGAAGAATGTTCCTTACATTGATGATCAGTGAGAAGAATGTCCCTTACATTGGGGATCAGTGGGAAAAATGTCCCTTACATTGGTGATCAGTGGGAAGAATGTTCCTTACATTGGTGATCGGTGAGAAGAATGTTCCTTACATTGGTGATCAGTGAGAAGAATGTTCCTTACATTGGTGATCAGTGAGAAGAATTCTCCTTATATTGGTGATCAGTGGGAAGAATGCACCTTACATTTGGGGTCATTGGGAAGAATGCCATCCTTACATATAGCTAAAATTATTGGTGTCAGTGGTTACTCATCTGAGAGGCAAAAGCTGCTCATTGTTTAAGGAACCCCCATCAACCTCTGGAGGAACCCTGGTTCAAAAGTCTGTGGATGTTTGGGGAATTCATTCAATGGCAATAGCACTTTTCAGTGAGTTTACACCAGCAAGGAACTAAATTTCAGGGCTTGATGACCCACTTTTATTTAAAACAAAAGTAAACAGTCCCACAAAATAAACGGTTGCCCTTGCAGGGGTTACCACCAATACTTCACATAAAAAAAAAAAAAAACACCCCCCAGGCTCTCTCTTGCAGCACCACTGCTCAAACCTCAAACTCATACCTTTTTCTGGTCCCTCCAACTAATACACAGCACTGCTGTGCTCGTGTACACCTCTGTACCTCTCACATCTCCATGCTGCACTCACTGGGTTCCCTGCCCAGGCCTGTCTCCCAGGTGGAGCCCTGAGCTATGGCTGGGCCCCAGATTATAAAGGCTGTGCAATTGTCAGTAACCATGAAATCAGACCGAGACAGAAGTACAGTTAAATCACACTTGTTTAATAATAAAAGTAAATAGAACAAACATAGTCAAAACATAGCCGATAGTTTGGTAACCGGAACGGATAGTCAGCCAAGCCAGAAGGTCAGGGATCAGTGTAGTGAAACAGCAAGCAGGATCTGGAGCCAGAAGGGATATCAGCTAAGCAAGTCTTTAAACAGGAACGCAGGAAATAGTCTGAGATGTTGACTGAGGCGAAGGCAGGGATCCTCTGGGCTGGACGGCTTAAGTAGGCAGGACTGACGAGCAGGATATCATCAACAGCTGAGTAACTGGAGAGATGGGAGCTGGCAATTAGCCGACAGCTGAGCGGCCAGCTCAGAGAAGGAAGGGCTGAGCCCAGCCTTGACAGCAATCCTCGCACACACAGCCTGCTGGTCCTCAGTAAAACCTGGACAGGGCATTACAGGCTTCTTCCCTCCCAAAGCTTTTCGAAGCCTGTGGACTCCAGGCTCCAGTCAGGCCAGGAAAGCTCTTTGAAGTCTTTGGACTCCAGACCCCAAACTAGGAGTTACAGAACCCGGAGAAAACGGAAATACGAGTTTTCTCCACTCTGAACAGATCTTCTGGAGCCCCTCAATCTGCCTCCTTGACAGCCCTATGTCGTTTTGCCTATTTCAACCCAAAGGCAGACCACAGCATTGTCACAGGCAGCTGCTTTAGATGAAGGCCTTCGTATTATCCATCTGACGCTGCAAAACCAAGCATTCATTTTTCTTCTGCCCCTGTAGAAGTGTCCTTTTAAGCTCTCAGGGCAATAAATGGTTTCCTTATCCGCAGTCATGCAGAATAATCATTAGTCCTGTAATTAGAGATTGTGAACCATTGAACCTACGACTGTGCCCCATGCAGTCTTGTGGCTCTGCGTAGGTTAATGACACCAGATTGACGTGTCTCGGGCTGGCTAGAACTCGCCAGGCCGCGATTATTTTGTGAGGAAGTTTTGGTGGTTGCACAGCGTATATGAAAGCAGCAGCAGCATCCCTGGGAGCTTAGGAGCGTGACAGAATTGATCTGTATTGTAAATGACTCTGCAGCCTGTGAGGCGCTATTAATGTAAATATTGATTCATGTTCAGGCCAACCTAGAAACTTCCCACATTCTAAAAATGCAGAAATATGTGGATTAGAATGGATTTGTGGCTTATCTGCATGTCTTTGTTCAGACAATAGAAAGCAGCAAAACTGCTAAGTATCAGCAGATACTCAACGGAGCAGCCAATCGCTGTAATGATTTTGTATGAGAGGTTGTCTGATAATTAGTGGAGATTTTAGTGGTATAAACCTGAGAAATGAGGGCAGAAGAGATATTGCTCAGCTGGAGCTGCCAACCCGCATACACAGACATTGAAGAAGACTGGATCTCATAAATTGAAGATTTGCCATGAGTTACAAACTAGAAGCGCAGAGTGAGAGAGCACATGGAGACGAATAACACAAAACCCGACTTTTGGGGTGTTTATTGGGGAACTTTAATATACAGGAGGGGTGCAGCAAGAGTAGGTCTACAAGTAGACTTCCAGGAGGACCAGGGAGGCCGGAATAAAGATCATGGTGTAGCGGTAAAACCCAGCCAGGGGTAAGTCCAGGACAACAACTCTGGACCACAAGGGTAAGTCCAAGATCCACAGGGCCAAAATAGAAACGGCAAGGAAAAGAGTCCAAAGCAATATAAGCCCACAGGGCAGCAATATGGCACCACAAGGTGAAAAGTCCACAGGGCAGCAATATGGCACAGCATAAATCCAGGAGGACCACAGAGGCATGCAGAGTGACCATGATGTAGTGGTGTAACCCAACTGGGGGCAAATCCAGGACAATAATGCTGGACAACAGGGGTAAGTCCAAGATCCACAGACAGGATAGGAACAGAAAGGAGAAAACTCCACAGGGCAGAAATATGGCACCACAAGGTGAAAATTCCACAGGGCAGCAATATGGTATCACAAAGTAAAAAGTCCACAGGGCAGCAATATGGCACCACAAAGTGAAAGGTCCACAGGGCAGCAATATGGCACCCCGCAAGGTGTAAAGCCCACAGGCAGCAATATGGGCGCCACAAGGTGAAAAGTCCACAGAGCAACAATATGGCACCCTGCAAGGTTCAAAGCCCACAGGGCAGCAATATGGCACCACAAGGTGAAAAGTCCACAGGGCAGTAATATGGCTTTGCAAAGTGAAAACTCCACAGGGCAGCAATATGGTATCACAAATTAAAAAGTCCACAGGGCAGCAATATGGCACTACAAAGTGAAAGGTCCACAGGGCAGCAATATGGCACCACAAGGTGAAAGGTCCACAGAGCAGCAATATGGCACCATAAAGTGAAAAGTCCACAGGGCAGCAATATGGCACCATAAAGTGAAAAGTCCACAGGGCAGCAATATGGCACTGCAAGGTAAAAAGTCCAGAGGGCAGCAGTATAGCATTGCAAGGTACAAAGTCCACAGGGTAGCAATATGGCACCATAAAATGAAAAAGTCAACTGGGCAGCAATATGGCACAGCAAGGAGAAATACACCAGGGTTTAAAGATTCACGCTGCAGATATTTATCTGTCCTGGGTAGCTGGTAAGGTGATCTTGGCGGGGGGGGGGGGGGGGGGGGCTGGACATAATAATCTGCAGAGGAAGGCACCAATGGCAGGAAAGCACTGGGTTTGGAGAGAGGGGAAGCCCTGGGTGCTGTGAATGCAGATTTAGATCCACCAGGCAGCAGCAGTGAGCAGAGGAGATAGACTGGGAGGCTGTTAAACAAATGGGAGGCATCTCCTGGAGGCCCAGCCATAGTCTTGGGTCCTCACAGGCACAGGGAGCATATAGAGATAAGGCACAGGGGCTTTCACTCTGTTACTAAGTTTAGGGAAATATACCTGAGCCAGAGTGCAATCCCACAGCCCAGGGAACCTGATGCTTGGCATTGGATTGCCTTGGCAACATGCTCCACACGCTACATCGGGAGCATGGCCTGGGATGAGCTCTTTGTCTCCGTCAGGATGCAGCGCAGGAAAGGGAGCACAATGTGCCCACTGGAACTCTAGCGCCTGAGGTGGTGGGGAAAGAAGTTTGCGGCTGACTTTGGGGAAATCCACATACTGGCCACAGCAAGGGTTCAGACTGACCGGTGCCTTGCACACAGAGAATGTGGAGAGGCGGGAGCTTTGTGCAGGGAGCTGGCTGCATGTCTCCCCCACTCATACATGGTGTGGGGTGTTGGGAGATGTGCAGGGAGCAGAGGGGGAGCTGTGTGCCCCATGACATGTTATCAGGAACATTGTGCCTTAGTGGCACCCTGAAAATGTATCTTTTGTCTTAAATTCTTCCTGTAAAATTGCAGTGCACTTCCTGGTATGTGAGGGTGTCTAGGCGCTCCTCTGCCTTTAGCCTTATAATTGTATATCTGCAGTGAGATCTATCTAAGGCCCTTCCACCTCTGACTGCTAGTCTCAAGAAATGTGGAGTGAGATTTGGGGATGTTTGCTCACTGTTCTCCTTGCTGGAAGCGCTGATATGAGGAAGCAAAGCCCTGCCTCTACTTAAAATGGTTGTCAGAACAACCAAAACAAGGCATGGTAAGTCAGTAATGGGGTAAAGATTAGCTGCAAGGTACTGCTGACTAGTCCTTAGTCCTGTGCCTTTTTCTTGGCACAACTTCCAGAGTTAGGTCCCTTTAATAATGTGAACATTGGAAGACAGGATAGATCATCTGTAACGAGGGTACACCAGCACACATTTTATTTTGGCAAATGTAAAAAGTTTAGCTTTGATAATTGTATAGAGAAAATTGTATAAATCAACACATTAAATAAAAAAGCTCTTAAAATCCACAATCATGAATGCTTCTCAGCTCTGTTATGAGTTTGCATTCAATGTTCTGTTTAAAGTGTATTTCCACCCTGATCTCTGCCATAAACCATACCAGTCCAGCGCCCTGATCACCACCATACCCCATAGCAGCATCCTGATCATCGGCATACCCCATACCAGCGTCCTGATCACCGCCATACCAGGACCCTGATCACTGCCATACCCCATACCAGTGTCCTGATCACCGCCATACCTCATACCAGTGTCCTGATCACCGCCATACAGTGTCCTGATCACGGCCATACCCCGTACCAGTGTCCTGATCACTGCCATATCCCATACCAGCGTTCCTGATCACTGTCATACCCCATACCAGCGTTCCTGATCACTGTCATACCCCATACCAGTGTCCTGATCACGGCCATACCCCATACCAGTGTCCTGATCACTGCCATATCCCATACCAGCGTTCCTGATCACTGTCATACCCCATACCAGTGTCCTGATCACGGCCATACCCCATACCAGTGTCCTGATCACTGCCATATCCCATACCAGCGTTCCTGATCACTGTCATACCCCATACCAGCGTTCCTGATCACTGTCATACCCCATACCAGTGTCCTGATCACCGCCATACCCCATACCAGTGTCCTGATCACCGCCATACCCCATACCAGTGTCCTGATCACCGCCATACCCCATACCAGTGTCCTGATCACCGCCATACCCCATACCAGTGTCCTGATCACCGCCATACCCCATACCAGTGTCCTGATCACTGCCATACCCCATACCAACTTTCTGATCACCGTCATGTCAGGGAAATTTTTAAGCTTCTTCCTATAAGCATATAATTTTTTTGTGCTTAACAGCACAAAAACAGCTCTCTCATATCATGCCGGGAAAGCGTGCTTTGTATTTCTCCAAGTAACACAGACAGATGCTGGTATCACCTTGAGCTTAGCAGAATCCTTAAGAGAATAGCCAGCTTCGTTTATTTATACTATAAACATGAATAACAAAGGAAGGTGGTGGCTTCAGAATCAGACAGACACTTGCATTATTTCAAAAGAACCAATCACACACACATGTATATATTCAAATAGAAATACAGTAGTGACATGTGCAGACGCTTGTGTTCAGGGCCATGCGGCAAGTCCTTTGTGAGACACAAAGGACTCACAATTTGAACATTACTTACATGGCTCTGAACACATTCCCACTGCTACCAATAACGCGAGCCATAATCTATCATGGCCCAGTGGGCCATGATTTAGTATAGTTATGCTATGGTTCCCATGTACGCAGATCTGCTTACTTAGGAGTTTAGATGTGGTCACCATGGAGTGGCCAGTCCCTTGGTCAGGCATAAACATTAAAGCATTTGCTCTTAAAAGAGCAAACAGATCTGCCGTGTCCATGGGAAGGTTTCCGCAGTCAATGGTCTTCCACCAACGTCTGTATGTGCGAATACCCTCACATGAGCGTATGACAGCAAAACTGACACTGAGGGACATCTGACAACATACATTAATAAAAATTTCCACAACAGTCATACCCCATACCAGCGCTCTGATCACCCCCATACCCCATACCAGCGTCCTGATCACTGCCATATCCCATACCAGTGTCCTGATCACTGCCATACCCCATACCAGTATTCTGATCACCACCATACCCCATACCAGCGCCCTGATCACCGCCATACTCCATACCAGTGTCCTGATTACCGCCATGCCCCATACCAGCATTCTGATAACCGTCATACCCCATACCAGCATCCTGATCACCGCCATACCAGCGCCCTGATCACCGCCATACTAGAGTCCTGATCACTGCCATATCCCATACCAGTGTCATGGTGTGGAGTCAGGCTCAGAGGCCAGTAGTTATAGCAGCAGAGCAGGTATTCACACAGGTCACCCTGGCTGATGACACGGGTTCACCTGAGGTGAGGTATTCACCAGAGCTCCTGATGGTTGAGATGGGCTTTGCTGCGTGTTAGTACCAGGTCGCGATCCTCAGGATAGCCCCACCAGGAGGTGAGCAAGCCGGGGTCCAGTAGCAGATATAACAGGTAGGGATCAAGCAGAAGCGTAGTCGAGAAACAATCCAAAAGTTGGTAACTAATAGTTGCAGGTTGGAATTCAGCAGAAGCGTAGTCGAGGAATGAGCCAAATGTCGGTAACGAATGGTAGCGAATATACGGTCGGCAGCAGGAGAGACAGGAGCAAGATATTGGCTGGTGAAGGTACAATATTTTGGCAACCATGAAGTGCAGAGACATGGTTTAAATCAGGAAGTTGGTGGGAGGAGCAAAGAGTTCAAGGTTCAAGGCAAACAAGATTCAAGACAAGATCATTCAAGGAATTGTCTAAAGAACCATCCAAGGAACTGTCCAGAGAGCTGTCCAGCATTCCAGGTGGCTCAGCGAGCAGAGTCACCGCCAGACACAGCAGAGGTCCCAGGTTCAAGCCCAGGTCCTAACAGTACTCCCCTCCTCCCAGGATGTCCCCTGGACGTCTTAGGGCCAGGTTTCTGAGGAAACCTCTGGTGGAATTCCCTTGTTAATCTAGGGACATGAACATTCTCTTCAGGCTCCCAAGAACTTTCTTCTGGCCCGTATCCTTCCCATTGAACCAAATATTGCAATTTGTTCCTGGAGTCAAGAATTTTTTCCACCACAAATTCCTCTTCGCCCTATACCTAAAAAAGGTGGAGGAGGAGGATAAATTCTTCCAGAAAAAGTATTTTCATGAAACGGTTTGAGTAGCGATATATGAAAACTGGGTGAATCTTCATATTGTCAAGAAGTTTTAGGTGAAAAGCGACTGGATTAATTTGAGCAGAAATATCAAAAGGTCCCATAAACTTTTGACCCAACTTAGCACATGGAACCTGAACCTTCAAATTTTTGGATAACCAAACTTTGTCACCTACGTGAAAGGTGGGAATAGACCTACGATGTCTGTCAGCGGACTTGTAATATTCCTGCGCCTCCTTCAATGTATCAGTCAATTTCTCCTAGATCTCATGTAATGAAGTCAGTCTGTTGGTAACAGCAGGAATTGAAGTTGAGATAGGGAGATCAGGAATAAATGCTGGATGATAGCGGGTGTTTAAGAAAAATGGGCTTTGGGAAGTGGAGCTATATTTAGAGTTATTATAAGCAAACTCTGCTGTAGGAAGGTAGTCCACCCATTCATCCTGAAGTTAACTCACGAAACCTCGAAGGTATTGCATTTGATTGGTCCTCTCGGTCTGATCATTAGACTGCGGGTGAAAAGCCGAGGACAGATTAATTGTTATACTGTTATACCCAAGCTGAGCAAAAACTTCTCCAAAATTTTAAGGTAAACTGTACCCCTCTGTCAGATACCACATCATCAGGAATTCCATGAAGTTTAAAAACTTCTCGAACCATTACCTCAGCAGTATGTTCGGCGGAGGGTAATCCCTTAACTGGAATAAAATGAGCCATCTTAGTGAGACGGTCAACGACTACCAGAATGGTGGTCATCCCTTTTGAAAGAGGAAGTTCGAGCACAAAGTCCATAGAAATTGACCCCCCATGGTCTTGATGGAACAGGCAGTGGTAGAAGTAACCCCAGAGGAGACGATCGGGGGGTGTCTTATTGCGAGCACAGGTTAGAAATGAAGCCACATAACACTTTACATCTTTCTTGTACCCAGGCCACCAAAAGGAACATGTTAAGAGTTCTTCTGCCTTAAAAACCACAAAATGACCAGCAAGTTTAGAGTCGTGAACCAACCTGAGGACTTCTACCCGAACTTCTACCCGAACTGATTCAGGTACATAGAGGCAATGCGCTTGAGTCCAAAAACCATTGTTGTACTAGAGGTTGTCCTTAGTTGGATTATTAAGAAGTGGGTCGTTCTCATACCCCTCCTTGAGAAGATTAATGCCCCGTACACACGGTCGGATTTTCCGATGGAAAATGTCCGATCGGAGCGTGTTGTCGGAAATTCCGACCGTGTGTGGACTCCATCGGACATTTTACATCGGATTTTCCGACACACAAAGTTGGAGAGCAGGAGATAAAATTTTCCGACAACAAAATCCGTTGTCGGAAATTCCGATCGTGTGTACACAAATCCGACGGACAAAGTGCCACGCATGCTCAGAATAAATAAAGAGATGAAAGCTATTGGCCACTTCCCCGTTTATAGTCCCGACGTACGTGTTTTACGTCACCGCGTTTAGAACGATCGGATTTTCTGACAACTTTGTGTGACCGTGTGTATGCAAGACAAGTTTGAGCCAACATCCGTCGGAAAAAATCCTAGGATTTTGTTGTCGGAATGTCCGAACAAAGTCCGACCGTGTGTACGGGGCATTAGAAATGTTTTCGAACTCGTGGCCCCTAGAAAGTCCTTTTGAGGCAGGATTGTACATTCAGAGTTGCTTTCCTGGAGAGGCCCAGACAACATCCGTGATAGGGCAGCAGCCTTACCATTCCTTGACCCAGGGCGGTATGAGATAACTAAAATTGAACCTGGAGAAGAAAAGGGTGCAACGTGCTTGTCTAGATTACAACCTTTTAGCAGAACAAATAAATTCTAAATTTCTATGATCAGTGAGAATGGTTACTTATCTTAAGGGTGCTTATCCCCTTCCAGCAGATGCCTCCACTCAGAAAATGCTTCCTTAATTGCCAGCAGCTCCTTGTTTCCAATGTCATAATTCTTCTCGGCTGAAGACATCAGTCGAGAGAAATAAGCACAAGGATGAAGCTGCATTTTTTCGTCAATTCGCCTAGAAAGGATAGCTCCCACAGCAGAGTTAGAAGCATCAACTTCTACAAAGAAAGGTAGTTCTGGATCTGGATGTTCCAGTATTGGTGCAGAAGTGAAGAGAGTTTTTAGTTTACTAAAGGCAGCCTGTGCCTCAGGTGACCACAAAAAGGGCATCCCTTTCTTTGTCAGCTGTGTAATTGGAGCAATTACCTTGGAGAAATTCCTTATAAATCTTCTGTAAAAGTTGGCAAATCCAACAAATCGCTGTATCTCCTTAACATTCCTAGGGACAGGCCAATCCACCACTGCTTTCATCTTATCAGGATCCATGCTTACCCCTTCAGAAGAAATAATGTATCCCAAGAGCTGGATCTGAGTTTGTGCACACTCGCATTTCTCTAGTTTGATGTAAAGTTGATTCTGCCTTAATCTCTCGAAAACAATACAGACATGCTTGCGGTGTTCTTCCAAAGTATCAGAGAAAATGAGAATGTCATCCAAATATGCTATTACAAACTGATCAAGCAAATCTCGAAAAGCATCATTAATGAAATGTTGAAAAGTTGCGGGAGCATTGCAAAGTCCAAAGGGCATGACCAAAGACTCAAAATGTCCATATCTGGTTCTCAAAGCAGTTTTCCATTCATCTCCGGGAGGAATGCGGACAAGGTTGTATGCCCCCCCGTAAATCTATTTGGTAAAGAGCTTGATGGAGCGGAGTCTCTCAAGCATTTCTGGAATCAGTGGGAGTGGATAGCGATTCCTAATTGTGATCCTGTTTAAAGCTCTGTAGTCAATTCACAGACGCAGGGTGGAGTCCTTTTTCGCCACAAAGAATAAGGCTGCCCCAGCAGGAGAGGTTAAGTGTCTGATAAAACCCTTATCTAGATTATCATTAATCCACTCCCTGAGCACCTTCAGTTCAGGTTCTGATAAAGAATAAAGGCGCCGAAATGGTATTTCTGCCCCTGGAAGCAATTCAATGGGACAATCATAAGAGCGATGAGGAGGCAGCTGATCTGTGTTCTTTTTATCACAAACGTCCGGAAACTCAAGATATTGTGGAGGTAGCTTGTCGTATGACTGGATAGTTGCCAAAACTGCTTGTAAATCTTGGGTTGGTGGAGGGCTTATTTGATAAGATTCTTTGCAATGGTCAGATGTAAAGCTTAAAGAACCTGTCTCCCAGTTGATAGAGGGATTATGGATAGAGAACCAAGGAATGCCCAGAATGATAGGGAACTTGGGTGATGTGATCAGCTGAAAGCTGATAGTCTCCTGATGGTCAGTCTCAATTAGGAGTTTAAGAGCGATGGTCTCGTGGGTAAAGGGTCCTGAAGACAAAGGTGAGCCATCCACAGTTTGCATATCAATAGGGGCGAGTTTATTTCTTATTTGAATGTTATTACTTTGGGCAAATTCAATGTCCATGAAGTTTCCCACAGCCCCTGAGTCCAGCATAGCAGAGCAAGGTATTTCATTGCTTTCAACGATAAGCCTTATAGGGATGACAAAATGAGTTGATAAAGAATTAACTTTATTTGTTTCCTGAATCAAAGGAGAGACGGACTGAGAAATTTAGTTTATTTGTTCAGATACTGTAACATCCATTGCTGCACTGCAATTGTTCTTTTAAATTTATTGGGACAATTAACTGCATAGTGTCCAGAGTCTCCACAATAAAGACATAAGTTCTTTGAACATCGTCTTTCCGTCTCTTGAGTAGTAATAGATCTTTTAATAGCATCCGCCTGCATAGGTTCAGGAGTGTCAGGAAAAACTCTTGGACCCTTAGGAGGATACTGAGTAGTAGGAAAACGCATGCCACCATTACTGCCTAGGATTCCCAGTCTCTCCTTTCAGTAAGTCGCTGATCAATTCGAATAGATAATTTAATAAAAGCCTTGAGGTCGTCAGGACTTTCTACTCTGGCAAGCTCATCTTTTACTTGTTGTAAGAGTCCTTGACGGAACTGACTCTTTTGAGCTGCTGGATTCCAGTTGGTATCTGAGATCCAACGTCAGAATTCAGTTGTGTACTCTGCAACAGAGCGTCTACCCTGCCGTAAATTGTGCAATTTTGCCTCAGCAGTAGTGCAGAGGTTAGGATCATCGAAAACTTGGTTCATCGCAGTCACAAAAGAATCTAAATCATCCAGGACAACATCATCTTTCTCCACATAAGGGGAGGCCCAGGCTAAGGCTTCCTCATTCAGGAGTTTGATAATAAACAGCACCTTTTTCCTGTCAGAAGTAAATGCAGCAGGTTGCATCTGAAAGTATATACGACATTGATTAAGGAACTATCAGGAACCATGAATCAGACCGAGACAGAAGTGTAGTTAAATCACACTTGTTTAATAATAATAATAAAAAGGTTAACAGAGTAAGCATGGTCAAAACAAGCCAGAGTTCAGTAACCGGATCGGGTAGTCAGCCAAGTCAATGTCAGAGAGCCAGAGAAGAACGTAGTAGTACAGCAAGCAGGATCAGGAGCCAGAAGGGACGTCAGCTGAGCAAGTCTTCAACAGGAACGCAGGAGAAAGTCTCTGTGATGTTGACAAAGGCGAAGGCAGAGATCAAGTGAGCTGGACGGCTTTAAGTAGGCAGGACTGACGAGCAGAATCAACAACAACTGGGTAACTGTGGAGAGAGATGGGAGCTGGCAATTAGCCGACAGCTGAGTGGCCAGCTCAGAGAGCCCAGCCCTGACAGGAACCCTCTAAAATGGGAGCGGTCTCCATTAAACTTGAGTGGTAGGGGCATTTGTGTATTAGTATCTACGGCAGCAGTATCTTGGGCACGTAAGTCCCACAATTGTTTATTCAGATCAAGGATGTCCTCTTGTAGTCCTTTCACTTCAATTTGTAACTCAGAAAATTTTTCCTGGTAGTTCACACCAAACGTCTGCAACTCAGCGATTTGCACCCTGAGAGGAGCCACAGCAGCTGCTACAACGGCCTCCATGTTTTGGGCCAGAATATTCTGTCACGGTCTGGAGTCAGGCTCAGAGGCCAGTAGCTATAGCAGCAGAGCAGGTATTCACCCAGGTCACCCTGGCTGATGACACGGGTTCACCTGAGGTGCGGGGTCTAAGCACTAACCGGTATTCACCAGAGCTCCTGATGGTGGAGATGGGCTTTGCTGCGTGTTAGTACCAGGTCACGATCCTCAGGATAGCCCCACCAGGAGGTGAGCAAGCCGGGGTCCGGTAGCAGATATAACAGGTAGGGATCAAGCAGAAGTATAGTCGAGAAACAATCCAAAAGTCGGTAACTAATAGTTGCAGGTTGGGATTCAGCAGAAGTGTAGTCGAGGAATGAGCCAAATGTCGGTAACGAATGGTAGCGAAGATTCGGTCGGCAGCAGGAGAGACAGGAGCAAGATATTGGCTGGTGAAGGCACAATATTCTGGCAACCAGGAAGTGCAGAGACATGGCTTAAATCAGGAAGTTCATGAGAGGAGCAAAGAGTCCAAGGTTCAAGGCAAACAAGATACAAGATCATTCAAGGAATTGTCTAAAGAACTATCCAAGGAACTGTCCAAGGAGCTGTCCAGCATTTCATGTGGCTCAGCAAGCAGAGTCACCGCCAGACACAGCAGAGGTCCTAACAACCAGTGTCCTGATCATACCCCATACCAGCATTCTGATCACCACCATACCCCATACCAGCGCCCTGATCACCGCCAAACCCCATACCAGTGTCCTGATCACTGCCATATCCCATACCAGTGTCCTGATCACCGCCATCCCCCATACCAGCATTCTGATCACCGCCATACCAGTGTCCTGATCACCACCATATCCCATACCAGCGCTCTGATCACCGCCATCCCCAATACCAGCGACCCGATCATCCCCATACCAGTGTTCTGATTGCCGCCATACCCTATAAAAAGGGACAGAGACATGGATACCAATTAACCGGTTCCCGCTGTACAGCAGGGGACCCGATGCGCGTGGCCAGCGGACACGATCGCCGCTGGCCACACGCGATCACGTGCACGAGAGCCAGCACAGGGATTTGTGTGTGTAAACACATAAATCCCTGTGCTGTCAGAGGAGAGAAGACAGATCGTGTGTTCCTACAAAGTAGGAACAGCAATCTGTCATCTCTCCTAGTTAGTCACATCGCCACACTGAGGAAACACACAGTGTGTTGCCAGTGACATTACACAGTAATCAGTGCATATTTATAACTCTGATCGCTCTATAAATGTCAATGGTCCCAAAAATGTGTCAAAAGTCTCCGATCTGTCCATCGCAATGTCTCAGTACAGCTAAAAATCGCAGATCACCACCAGTACTAGTAAAAAACCTAAAATAAATAAAAATGCCATAAATCTTCTTTCCCATAGTTTGTAGACGCTATAACTTTTGCACAAACCAATAAATATACGCTTATTGCAAAATTTTTTTACCAAAAAATGTGTAGAATACATGTTGGCCTAAACTGATGAAGAATTTTTTTTTTTTAATTTGGGGGATATTTATTATAGCAAAAAGTAAAAAAAAAATGTTTTTTTTCAAAATTGTCACTCATTTTTTGTTTATAGCGCAAAAAAATTAAAACCGCAGAGGTGATAAAATACCACTAAAAAAAACTTTATTTGTGGGGAAAAAGAGGACGCAAATTTTGTTTGGGTTACAGCGTCGCACGACCGCGCAATTGTCAGTTAAAGCGACGCAGTACCAAATTGTAAAAAGTGCTCTGGTCAGGAAGGGGGTAAAATCTTCCCGGGGCTGAAGTGGTTAAACATCAGTAATTAAAGTTTTTGCCGAATTGCTGTTTGGACACAACACCGCCAACCGGATAGAGTCCAGTACAGGAAGATTTAGCTGTTTTTACAGCACAGCCGTTAACGAGGACAAAGTCGTCGCTGCCTCGGAAGCAGCCATTTTCTTGGTTAGTGGTTAGTTACATAGTTACATATAGTAGGTGAGGTTGAAAAAAGACACAAGTCCATCAAGTCCAACCTATGTGTGATTATATGTCAGTATTACATTGTATATCTCTGTATGTTGTGGTCATTCAGGTGCTTATCTAATAGTTTCTCGAAGCTATCGATGCTCCCCGCTGAGACCACCGCCTGTGGAAGGGAATTCCACATCCTTGCCGCTCTTACAGTAAAGAACCCTCTACGTAGTTTAAGGTTAAACTTCTTTTCTTCTAATTTTAATGAGTGGCCACGAGTCTTGTTAAACTCTCTTCTGCGAAAATGTTTTATTTCTATTGTGGGGTCACCAGTACGGTATTTGTATATCGAAATCATATCCCCTCTCAAGTGTCTCTTCTCCAGAGAGAATAAGTTCAGTGCTCACAACCTTTCCTCATAACTAAGATCCTCCAGACCCTTTATTAGCTTTGTTGCCCTTCTTTGTACTCGCTCCATTTCCAGTACATCCTTCCTGAGGACTGGTGCCCAGAACTGGACAGCATACTCCAGGTGCGGCCGGACCAGAGTCTTGTAGAGCGGGAGAATTATCGTTTTATCTCTGGAGTTGATCCCCCTTTTTAATGCCAATATTCTGTTTGCTTTGTTAGCAGCAGCTTGGCATTGCAGGCCATTGCTGAGCCTATCATCTACTAGGACCCCCAGGTCCTTTTCCATCCTAGATTCCCCCAGAGGTTCTCCCCCCAGTGTATAGATTGCATTCATAATTTTGCCACCCAAATGCATTATTTTACATTTTTCTACATTGAACCTCATTTGGCATGTAGTCGCCCACCCCATTAATTTGTTCAGATCTTTTTGCAAGGTTTCCACATCCTGCGGAGAAGTTATTGCCCTGCTTAGCTTAGTATCGTCTGCAAATACAGAGATTTAATTGTTTATCCCATCCTCCAGGTCGTTTATGAACAAATTAAATAGGATTGGTCCCAGCACAGAACCCTGGGGAACCCCACTACCCACCCCTGACCATTCCAAGTACTCCCCATTTATCACCACCCTCTGAACTCGCCCTGGTAGCCAGTTTTCAATCCATGTACTCACCCTATGGTCCATGCCAACGGACCTTACTTTGTACAGTAAACGTTTATGGGGAACTGTGTCAAATGCTTTTGCAAAATCCAGATACACCACGTCTACGGGCCTTCCTTTATCTAGATGGCAACTCACCTCCTCATAGAAGGTTAGTAGATTGGTTTGGCAAGAACGATTCTTCATGAATCCATGCTGATTACTGCTAATGATACCATTCTCATTACTAAAATCTTGTATATAGTCCCTTATCATCCCCTCCAAGAGCTTACATACTATTGATGTTAGGCTAACTGGTCTGTAATTCCCAGGGATGTATTTTGGGCCCTTTTTTAAATATTGGTGCTACATTGGCTTTTCTCCAATCAGCTGGTACCATTCCAGTCAGTAGACTGTCCGTAAAAATTAGGAACAACGGTCTGGCAATCACTTGGCTGAGTTCCCTAAGTACCCTCGGATGCAAGCCATCTGGTCCCGGTGATTTATTAATGTTAAGTTTCTCAAGTCTAATTTTAATTCCGTCCTCTGTTAACCATGTAGGTGCTTCCTGTGTTGTGTCATGAGGATAAACACTGCAGTTTTGGTTACTGAAGCCCCCCGATTCCCTCGTGAAGACTGAGGAGAAGAATAAATTCAATACCTTCGCCATCTCCCCATCCTTAGTAAGCAGATGTCCTTCCTCATTCTTTATGGGGCCAATATGGTCTGTCCTCCCTTTTTTACTGTTTACATACTTAAAGAATTTCTTGGGATTTTTTTTGCTCTCCTCAGCTATGTGTCTTTCATGTTCTATCTTAGCCGTCCTAATTGCACCCTTACATTTCTTGTTGCATTCTTTATAAAGTCTGAATGCTGAGGATGATCCCTCAACCTTGTATTTTTTGAAGGCCTTCTCCTTTTCTTTTATATGCATTTTTACATTGGAGTTAAGCCATCCAGGACTTTTGTTCGCTCTTTTAAATTTATTACCCAATGGGATGCATCGGCTAATGCCCTTATTTAATATGCTCTTGTTAGTGGTAAGTGGTTAAATAATTGTGGTTGTTCAGTGAACTGGAATTTTGATTGGATGCTTTTGTAGCAGGCAGCTCCAGCTGTTGATGGGGTTGGATCCGGGGATGTATGTGTCATCCAGATTGTTATCAGGTAGACGAGTTGGCTCCCTGCGATCTGGCTGTTTAGCGGTAGACAAGGGGTTAATAGCTGAGCGCACCCTTTCACAGCTGATTAATAAGGTGTAGTAGAGAGAGAGGTTCAGTCTGTGCTAACAAGCCGAGACCGGGAGCGGCCAACCAGACCAGTGAACAGCCAAGGGGCTGAAGATTTGTTGTTGTGTTCTAATGATCCCTTCAAGGGTGAAACGGTTGACGTTTGTTTTGTTCTGCGAATAAATAAAAAAGCGGGCAAGGAGCCCTAAAAATGCAACTTGACATGTGGACCGCCTCCGTACAAACGCTCGGTTTCACGCTGATCCCTTACGGCTTTCGAGTTTGAATGCGTTCGGCTTCTGGGTTGCACGTGTTCTGCATTGGGTTTGCATGCTGAACCGCGGAAAACAACGAGGGCGCATCTTCTGGAAACCGGAGGATAAGATCTAGGCTGCAACCCACAGGAACACATAACCTGACTATGTATTATTATTATTTTTTAAGGTACTTATATAATATACACACTTTACATAGACATTGTACATTCACATCAGTCCCTACCCTCAAGGAGCTTACAATCTAAGGTCCCCAACTCACATACTAGGGACAATTTAGACAGAAGCCAATTAACCTACAAGCATGTCTTTGTAGTGTGGGCGGAAACCGGAGTACCCGGAGGAAACCCACTCAGGCACAGGGAGAACATGCAAACTCCAGGCAGGTAGTGGTTGGGATGCAAACCTGTGACCCTTCTTACTGCTAGGTGAGAGTGCTACCCACTACACCACTCTGCATATCGCTAAATCCGGCGGTAGACTTTTCCTGGCAGTTGAGGTTCAGTTTTCTCAAAGTCGGGCTTTTATGTATAATTTTATTCATCGGTAGATTGTGATTACTGATTGGACTTTAATTTTCAAAATGACAGGTTTATGAGCGTAATTACAGAAGTAGCCTCGGCAGTAACTTTAAATTCTTATTAGGTTTTTTTTATTTTTTATTTTTCTTTTAGCATCGCAGATGGCAGATGTTTGGCAAAGTAAACAATTTTTTTTTTTTAACCACTTCAGCTCTGAAAGCTTTTACCCTCCTTTACAACTAGGCCATTTTTTGCTATTCAGCGCTGCATTACTTTTACCACTTCAGCCCCGGAAAGGATTTGCCCCCCTTATTGACTAGGCCATTTTTCTTTCGATACGGCAGTGTGTCGCTTTAACTGACCATTGCACGGTCGTGCGACGTTCTACCCAAACAAAATTGACGTCCTTTTTTTTCTGCACAATAAGAATACTGAATTCTGAATACTGTGGGGGAGAAAAAAAGGAGGTTAATTTTGTTTGGGTACAACGTCGCACGCAATGGCCACGCATTGCCGTATCGCAAAAAAATGGTCTGGTCATTAAGGAGGAAAATCCTTCCGGAGCTGAAGTGGTTAAAAAATGTTTACTTTGCCAAACATCGTGGCAATGAAAAAAAAAAAATAAGAATTCGGAATAAGAATAGAGCTTTCTTTTGGTAGTATTTGATCACCTCTGCGGTTTTTATATTTTGCGCTATAAACAAAAAAAAAAAAGAGCGACAATTTTGAAAAAAAAAAACAATATTTTTTACTTTTTGCTATAATAAATATCCCAGATTAAAAAAATGTCTTCATCAGTTTAGGCAAATATGTATTCTACATATTTTTGGTTAAAAAAAAATCGCAATAACCATATATTGATCGGTTTGCGCAAAAGTTATAGCGTCTACAAAATAGGAGATAGATTTATGGCATTTTTATTATATATTTATTTTTTACTATTAAAAAATCTGCAATTTTTTTTTTTTTTTTGGGGACTGCGACATTGCGGTGGACAGATCGGACACTTTTGACACTTTTTGGGGCCATTGACATTTATATAGCGAACAGTGGTATTTAAAAATGCACTGATTACTGTGTAAATGTCACTGGCAGGGAAGGGGTTAATACTAGGGAGCGATCAAGGGGTTGAATGTGTTCCCTCATGTGTGTTTCTAACTGTGGGGGGATGGGACTGACTGGAGGAGGAGAGAGATCGCTGTTCCTAACAACTAGGATCAGCAGATCTGTCTATCTTTCCCGGTCAGAATGGGGATTTGTGTGTTTACATACACAGATCCCCGTTCTGGCCCTCTCGCCCGCGATCGCGGGCCCCCGCCGTGCAGTGGGCGCGCGCGCGTCCCTGCTGTGGCTCTTAAGGAAGTCGATGTACCAGTACAGCGATCCGCGGGAACGAGCCGACCTGCCGCCGTATAATGACGACGGCTAGTCGGCAAGTGGTTAACTGGTAATTGTGCGGTCATGCAACACTGTATCCAATTTCAATTTATATAATTTTTTTCACACAAATAGAGCTTTCTTTTGGTGGTATTTGATCAACATTGTGTTTTTTATCTTTTATTATATAAAAGAAAAAAGACAACAAATTAAAAAAAAAACTATATTTATTTACTTTCTGCTATAAAACATATTCAATCCAACAATATCCAAATTCTAAAAAAAAAACAAATTATATCAAAAATTTAGGCCAAAGTATATTTTGCTACGTGTCTTTGGTAAAAAAAAAAACAAAAAAAAAAACAATAAGTTTATATTGGGTTTTTTTTTTTTCTAAAGCCTGTTGCGTGTGAAACACACACAAAAACTCCACCCAGTGCCAAAAAAAAGTGCACACACATAAAGAGTGACACAAAAGGTGCAACGGGTGTTACACGATCCTCCCTAGGAAGGACCTTACCCTGATCCCCTGGGGCTCCAGACAAGGACTGAGGTACTCACTGGGCCCATCTGACCGAAACCAGACAGACCCCCTTTCTCTGGAGGGTCTGCCGAAAACAAACCCACCCAAGTACTCAGTGGGGCTCCCCCGAAGGGAGACCCCATGAGAGAGGGCAAACCAAGCCGGAAGGCCATGTCCACCCCCTCCCAAGACTTTCATGGCAGGCCTGAGGACCCACACTCTACTCATCACACAAACGTGCAACACAATCAAGAAAAGGATGCAAAAAAGTGACAAACATGGGGGTAAATAGATAGAAAGTGGGGAGAAGCAAGTGGGAGAAGTGAAAAGTGGCCATTGTGCAGTACAATGACCGGCCCTTCGGCCAGGAATAAAAAATTCCTCTGGTCCTAGCCAAAAGGTTTGGCCCTAGAGGCAGGTGTGAAAAAAAAGTGTGTGTGGTGAAGTGACCATGGTGCCATAAATCAAAGTGACCCCCACTCAAAGTGATTGTACAGAACCCCTGGACTGCCACTCCAGGGGCACATTCACCACGGGCTTTTCTCCCAACCCCGACCAACAGCAACGTCAGCGCAGCCCCCACCCCAACCAGGAAGGCCTGGAGTTTCCAAGAGCTTAGGGAGAGCCCCTGACCCCAAGGCTCAACCACCACTCCCGTCACTCCTACCTAATTACATTCGGAAAATACTAACCACCCCCCCCCCTTGGTGGGAAGGGGGGGCCAGTGTTCTCTCCCGAAAAACTACACCAGTGATGGCGAACCTTGGCACCCCAGATGTTTTGGAACTACATTTCCCATGATGCTCAGGCACTCTGCAGTGTAGGTGAGCATCATGGGAAATGTAGTTCCAAAACATCTGGGGTGCCGAGGTTCGCCATCACTGGACTACACCAATCTAGGCCAGAAGGACAGGGACCCGACCCCTCTGGCCAGACCCGATGCAGCACCCATCCTCACCAGGAGCACCCTTCCAGTTTTGTTCTAAACTAGCAAAAAGTAAAAAATATTGCTTTTTTTTCAAAATTGTCGCTCTTTTTTTTGTTTTATAGTGCAAAAAATAAAAACCGCAGAGGTGATCAAATACTACCAAAAGAAAGCTCTATTCTTATTCTGAATTCTTATTAGGTTTTTTTTTTTTTTTAATTTCCTTTAGCATTACCAAAAGGACACGTCGCAGACGGCAGATGTTTGGCAAAGTAAACATTTTTTAACTACTTCAGCTCCGGAAGGATTTTCCCCCCTTAACCACATGCCGCCCGGGCCATAGCCGAAAGACGGTCGGCTTATTCTGGGTGGGCGTCCATGGACGTCCTCACAGAATCACGCTCCCGTGCGCCCCCTGGGGCACGCACCCGGGAACATCCGTGACTGCAGGGTCCCCTGGATCATGGTAAATGGCCGCTGGTAGCGGCCGTTTACCACGTGATCGTTCCGTCACTTGTAAACGAACATGTCATGTCATGGCGCTGGTTCCTCCCTCCCCTCTCTGTACCGATCGGTAGAGTGTGAGAGGAGAGAGGGAGGGATCGTTTGCAGCGCTCTGGGCGCTACAGACCCAGCCCACAGCGCTGCTCAGTGCCCATACTCTGCCATACTATGCAATACTCTGCCAATACTCTGCCAATACTCTGCCAATACTCTGCCAATACTTGCCAATACTCTGCCAATACTCGCCAATACTCTGCCAATACTCGCCAATACTCTGCAATAAATTTTAACAGA